>NC_090779.1:8705000-8992500 GCF_040054535.1 Antennarius striatus
ATCAGATGCATCCTATAATCCAGTGTGCCTTGTATTTGAAAAAAAGATTTAAAATTGGCCATTCATTGAAAGTGCACCTTATAATCCAGTGCTCCTTACAGTGCGGAAAATACAGTAAGTCAGACATCTAAATGATAATTTTGTTTTTTTTAAGGTTAGAAACAAAATGTCATAGAATTCTGGCTTTTATTTCATAATTCCAACAATATTGGAATTTTATAATCCATTAATCTTCAACCACTTATCCAGAGCTGGATCACATAGGTAACTATCTAAGCAGGGAATATTATAACGTCACAGTAAAAGTGACCCTTTATTTTAACTGGGAACTGAGCCATTTCTGCAGGCTATGAGTTTTCCTTTAAAAAATATTTTCTCATGTCCCAGAGTTTTAGTTTCATTTCTGTCTCTTCAGGAAGTGACCAACAAAAACACTGCATAGATTGTTTTGAAAAGACTTTTGTCTGACTACAGCCTTTTCATTTCAAATTCAGCCTAAGTAACAGTAGGTGCAGCGGGTTCCGATTTAAATTTCTCTCTTCCACTTTGAGTGATGTATCACGTTTCAAAGTGACATTTAAAACCATTTATTATTATTAATAATAATAATAATAATAATAATAATAATAATAATAATGATCAATCATTTAAAGATCCCTGCAGGGAATTTTTTTTAACTTTATTTACTGCTGAACTGAAGCTTCTCAAGCTTCTGATCAAACACAAATCATCTCAGGCACATCCATCAAAAGAAAACAGACTGGAACATTTAAGGTGAGAAAACTACAGATATGTTGGGAGAAGCTACTCCTCTCTGTGACAACAGGAACAAGAAAACCAATTCCCCAGTGTATAAGGAGAAGGCCAATAGACTTCCTTGCCTGAGTTATCTCAAATTAGATTAAAAGCAAAGACATGCCAACAATTTGTAAGTGAAAGTCTTTTATTAGAAAATGTTGACAGCCTACAAGACAAATTTAGCTCGCATGTAAACCAAAAAAGGAAATAAGTATCGTAGAAACTAAAAAGTGGTACTCAAAAACATACCAATACAGGAAGAGCGTAGTCAGCAGCTTTCCACATGAAAGAAGTTCTGTTTGTCCAGGAATTAGTGTGACATCGTCCTCTGATTTATCCTCAATAATCAACAGATATCACACAATCATTCTCCAAAGGGCTCGTTGTGAAATCATTCAGGTAAGGATGACATCTCCAAAATTCAACTCTCAGAGGCTCCAGATCCTAAAATAATAAACCTCACACTGCCTTGCGGTGATATTCTGGAGGAGCAACTTCATAGTCGCTTGCATTGAAGAGTGATGCAGAGTTCTTTACCAGATACCTGGAATGGAGCAACATGTTACAATTTTTTGCGTCAGATGAATTCTCAGGAGCTTTATAGACACATTTGGAAATACTCACTTAAGGAAGTCTTGTAGATAACTGAGCAGCAGGGCTAGGCTCTTCTCATCCAGAGGCGTGTACGCCAGCATAGCTCCAATTCTCACTTTAACATCCAAAGACAGAAGATTACACGTCACAGTCGCTTACTATATTTCTCTGCACCACATTACTGTTTTCATTGTGAATGTTGCATTTCAGTTTTATTTCTGACTATACTGCCCTTTAAAAGCGGCCTGTAATATTTAAAATCTTAATCAATTATTTGATCCATGACCTCCAAAAGGCAGACACCACCTTTCCAAACACAATCACATTTTATAATTTATATAAGTTTTCAAGTCACAACATAAAAAAACAATTCAAGTTTTGTCCATAAAGCCATGAGTGCATTTGTGAATTTTGTGTTTTATGTGTAGCAGCTCGAGTTCATTGCTACTGAATCCTGTCCCGCATCAAGAAGTTATACATTATAATCTTTCACATTACTAATAACAAAAAACTCAACCATGACGGCCTTTCTCAACAGTACTCGTGTAGTTAGGCTAATACCTCCTCCAGAGGCCCTTGACCGTAAACATCAGCACTTGAAGGACTAAAGTCCATTTGTGAGTGGAGTGGCTGTTTTGTAGCTCAAGTGTACGAGGTACCAAAGACATGGGGAACTGAACTCATATTAAATAAGACAATACCAGTCTTCTAATTTGTATATTTCTAAATTGGCAAAACTAACACTGCAGTCCCATAGTTTGACAAACATTTGAGCAACAGTCCCCTCATAAATACTGGTTGTGTATTTTTAATAGAAAAAAAATTGCTAATTTTTAAAATCTGACCTACACATGGGCCTAGCTACAGATGTTAAACTCACAGCATTAATACCACTCTCTTCTAGAATAAACACCACAGCAGAGTGAAGCAGGTGCTTTTACCGAAAAGTCTGAGTAGATGAGGAGCGCCGTATATTTGAGACATAGATGTATCTGGGTGGTTCGCCAGGATGTCCGCATACTGTGGCCGCTCAAATTTGTAGAGAAGTTGTGTCCCTAGCATGACATTGAAATATTCCCGGACACCAGCGACCACCTCATTGACAGCAAACTCCCTGTGGGGTACAGGAAAGACAACTTAAAACTGCATGACACACACAGTGTTGTTACTGCACTGTTTGCATTATCTACACAAGCTTACTAATAGTGAGAAATAGGGAAAATGACAAGCAACAATATTTTTTACTTGCTGTCTGAGTTTCCTCTTGATTTCTTGTAGTTTGCATAATCTTCTAAAACTGCATCTACATTCTTTTTGGCAGGTAGGTGGAAAAGCTAAAGCCATTAAACAAGAAGAAATACACAAAAATCACTTCAGAACTGTTACAAAAATAATGTGTGTCAATATTAATGAATGAGCAGCAAATAAAAGCAACATCTAAATTGAGATTCACTTGTTACTGACCTGTTTTTGTTTTGTGATCAGATCCCAGTCGTCCACGAGCCATGGCTTTAACTCCTCTGGGATTTTTACTTTAACCTCCACTCGATTTATGAAGGTCTCCTCCTGAGCAGACAGGATCAGATGCAAGTCCACGAATGAAGCTTCACACCATAAGTCAACATATGACCAAAGAAAAATTTGCCAATGAAACTTAAGTACATATTCAAGACCTTACACTCTCGACTGTTGGGTCAACACGTGCCCTCTTCTTACGTGGAGGGTGGGTTGGGTCTCCTCCTGAACTTGTCCCTTCTCCTGCACCAGGAGCTACAGACACAAGCATTCTAAAATAACTAGGTTTGTACATGTTTTATAGAACAACCACAAGTACTCTTGTAATGATAGAACTTCACCTGTGCAAAAAACCTCCTGAATGATAATTTGTAGGATTTGTGCATTGAAATTGTGAAAAATATACATGTAAATATAAAATATGCTATACTCACTCTTTTGTTTGTTCTTTTTTGTTTTTCTGCAATGAAAAAATTTGATCATTAACAGTAACCTCAAATACCTGTAATTATTTGAAGGCTCCAGAGCAGAGAAAATGGTAGAATTGAGATGACTAGCACTGCCAGAGTCGAAAGTGTGTCTGACACTCTCTGTGTGCAGGACAGGGTAATAGTGATAAACACAAGCCTATTAACTAATACCACAACATTTATTTATTTCATAAACGTGATCCAACAGTTTCCCTTACATCTCTATGCAGTTACACGTATCAGATTTCTGTTTTTACTGCATCCCTACATCATTAACCAACATCCATAAATAAAATGCAATTTTATCCATAGCATGACATCCCTGTAGGGATAGAATAAAACAAATGTTAAGCTCATTCTACTCACACATCATTTTTCTGCGGTGCAGGAGGTATTTTCTTATTCGGTGCAGCACCCCTCATTCTTCCTTCTACATAATGGTCTCTGAAATAAGAGAGGAAAACAAGCTCAATTTCTTTACCATACAATATGTAACTCACAGGAAAGTCAGTCAGCTGGTTTTCAGATTTCCAGAGCACAGACGACACCTTGTTCTCAAGCTGCATACTGTAATAAACATCTGTCTTTTATTTCAGCAGAGTTTTTAACCATCCAGATATAATCCCACTGTACTTTGCATCCTATGGTGTTGTTTAACATCACTTCTCTTTTCTAAACATTAAAATATAAGACCATCACCATGGAGAGCACCACGTTTTATGCAAATCATGACCACAATTATGTAAATCCTGACCACCACCATTTGTCTCAACTACCCTCTTTGTCGACACTTTTAGTGGTGTCTGTAAACACAGTTAAAAACAAAAAAAAACCTAGTTACAAGTATAAACAGACTTACTGATTGGCCCTCTGAAGCTCTTTCTGTTTCTGCAGATTACTGTCCACATACTTCAGTACTCTGCTTTCAGGAACCCATTCGTCCCAGCTGGAATAAAGACCAATAACACAATAAAGCACTTTCGAAATCTGCACTGTACAATCTTGGATAGATTTTATTTAAATCAAAAACTTACTTCTTATTCCACCCACTGTAATGAATAAAGTATTTTATTTGTTTATCCTTGATGTTTATCTTAACACACTGAAAAAAAGACATACATTTCACCATTAAATAACTTATTTGACACAAAAGAGGACCACATGATCAGAGAATTGCTGTAGCAGCCTACCTTAGCTTCGTAGAGCAATGGCCCATGAAAACACAGCACTCTTTCACCTGAACATTTTAACAAATTCAAATCAGCATGAGAGCAATTCATGACAAGCAAAATGAAACATTCAACATGGACAAACTATTTGAAATGACATGCTGTGTGTAATGACACACATTTAAAGAACTCAGAATTACAAACATGGAATTCCACTTCTTAAATATTTCCCAAATAGCACACATTTCTTTCTGATGGCTGTGAATAACAGCATCAAAGCTTATAAATGAGTTTTAGTTACACAAATGGGGATTCAGATCACTTTTAATTACATGGATTGACACCAAAGTCAATATTTTATCTCAGCAGCAAAATTTACTTTACATATAAAATATAAGGCCAAACCAAAAACAAGTACATTTTTAGTCAAGTAACCAAACAATAACAAAAGATTCGTCTATTAAAGGTTATTAATAATTTCTGTCAAAGACAGCTACTCCGTGAACTGTCTGAGAACTTAAGATCATTCCACAGTCGGGAAATCATTGCATCAAGACACCTTATACATATTTAAATGAAGTCATAATTGTAATTTTATAATCTATTTGTCACAATACGTAAGTATTAAATTATATTTGCTACTTTAAGTAATCTGACAATAACATTCAACAATTAATGAACTCAATGAGTAAAGCTTGTAACGAATGACATGTATGCATGCGAATGCACTTCTCTGCCTATAACTGCATTATTTGAATGATGAGTTATTGGCTGCATTCTGAAATTTGCAGTGCATAGATGAGAGAATGATCCAGTAAAATTTAAATAATGTGAGACCAAAGTGGCAACATGGATGGTGGGCTATGAATGAAGCTAATGTTATTTAAGCTAATGCTATATATTTGGAGCGGTACCGTCTCCGGCATTTCGGTGACGGCCGGTAAATTTTCAAACTACAGACATGGTCGGAATATTAGTATTGACCTTCCATTACATTCTAACGAAAGTGCTTCATGTGAAACAAGCGTGACCAAGAAAAAACCAACAGCACCGAACGCTAAAACCGCTAGCATTCTGATGGCGGCAGGTCGTCTCGATGAAACTAGCTAAAATTCCCCGAAGCCTCCGACGGCTGCCGTACCAAGGAACTCAAGCAATCTTTCTGAAATTAAAATAGTCAACAGATTACCTTCTTGAAATTTAGGTTTCGGGTCCTGTTTCGGCGCCATTCACGGATTAAACTATCAAAATATGGGAAAAATTGTTAGCTCCCATTCCAATCTGAAACGGCGCCGCTATCTATAAGCGTCATCATCTACGCGATGACGCAGTAAAAACCGCGACTTGAGATGAGTCTCAAAAAGTCAAAAAGCCGAGTGAAAAATTTAGATGAAGTTACAGCACCCATATTCTGAATTTCTTTCATTTACTAATTTCAAATTTTAAGTCTTGACAGTATGGTTTTTTTAATCATTTTTTTAAAAACATATTTTAAAAATGTCTTGCAAAGGGCGCCTCGCCTCTAATGTCGATGACTGCAGCGGTATCGGCGGCGACTTCCGAGCGTCTGGACCACTTTCGCCGAGTCTGCACAGGAAGTCAGAGGAATTCACTTCCTGTTAGAGCTGATTGTGATTTATTAGTTTCAAAACCGTTTGCACGAAGCCAAGGTCGTTAAAAGTAGCGATAATTTCTATTAATTGGTTATCCTCATTATTTATGTTAAATGTCATGTAAATCAACCCTTTTTTCAAATCAGTATGCTGTTCTATATGGCCAATTTCCATCATTGTGTAAAATGTAAATAAAGACAATATACAATGATTTGTAAATCACTGAATTGTCGTGTTTAATGGAAAATATGTTGGTGAACAGATATTGTACACAATTACGGAATTTCTCTTGGGATCAATAAAGTCTGTCCGTCCATCCATCCATCCATCCATCCATCCATCCATCCATCCATCCATCCATCCATCCATCCATCTCTATCTATCTATCTATCTATCTATCTATCTATCTATCTATCTATCTATCTATCTATCTATCTATCTATCTATCTATCTATCTATCTATCTATCTATCTGTCTATAACAGTAAAAATAGAAAAATACTAGAACACTGTCGGGGTTGATCAGAGCAGAAATCTATCCCTAGATATCAGGATGTTGTGCTCATTGATTCCAACAACTACACAAGACAGATGTCAGATTTCAGCAAATCACAAGGTTTACTGAACAGAGAATGGAAAGAATCATAAACTCTGCATAAGGTTCATTTACTTGAATCAGATCTTCCTAAAAGGAAGTCCAATGATTGGGGATAAACTATGGAACTATGCTTAGAACCTCTAGTGTTTCTGGGATGCTATTTTCTCCTAGGTCTTTCCTTCTACTAAAGAAAATCAGACTGACACAAGCTTGTTTTGGCAATCTATTAGATGGTTTCTGCTATCTGGTCTGAATGCAATGATATTCCAAATTTATATTTTAGCATCCGACCTTGATTGCATGAGGAACAGGACAACAGTGTTAGACACATATTAGAATATGTAAAACCATACATTTTACTAACACTTGGATTAACAGTGTTGCTTTGAGACTTTATATTAGCTGGATGATAATTGTGGGCCTATGAATTATATTTCTTTTTCTTCACATAGCTTTAAAATCTGCTAATGTCGATCAGGGTTCAAGAAGGACGATGATAACATCTTCACAATGCTCATACCTCTTGATGGTGAAGTGTGTGCACTGTGGAGGATAAGAGTGTGGTGCGGCACGTCAAACAGCCTGGTCAAAAAGAAAAGCATTCTGTATGATTGAATTAATGGACTACTTGGTTGAGGCAAGATGATTAGAAGATATGAGAGAGGACATGGGGGAGAAGGGGTTAAAATGAGCCATTATTTCCATTTCATTTCACCACATATTACAAGTTTTTTTTTCAGATAATAATTACTGTATATACCTCAGGTTACGGTGTGGCCATGGAAATTTAAATAAGTTATATAATAATTAAGATTTTAGTGAAGACCCATTAAAATAATTTGGTTTTATGGCAACTTGCCCAAAAGTGGGAGTGCGATGAACATAATGATGGAGTAAATTGAACCCAGTAGAGGTAAATAGTGCCACTAGAGAATGCTAACATAAATGTTATATGCAGTTAAATAGCTTGGGGCGGCAGTAGCTCAGTCCACCAGGCCTTGTGCTGGAGACCGGAGGGTGGTTGGTTCAAGACCCATGTGGACCAAAAATCTTTGGAGTGTGAACTGGAAGTGGAAAGGTGCCAGTTCACCTCCTGAGCACTGCCGGGGTGCCCCTTAGCAAAGCCTGCCGCCCCATCTCTCACCAATGTTCCTCATATCTTCACAGACCGCTCTGTGAGACGTCGTTACTGCTCTGGATTTACTGCCTCCACCAGAAGAACTGTTTCAGATTAGTTGCTGTCAAAACTTTTGATTCACTGTCCTACTGTTCTTATGTTGATGATATGAAAAAAATTGATGGACATTCTGTTTTCAGCGACACACGGGGCTCATGCATATAGGGAGGATAAAACAGCCTGTTTTTAAAAGAACTGTTTGTCTCTTTTTTGCCACAGATCAACATCAGACATTATATAGAAATACTATTGAAACACTATAGAAATAGCGATGCAAACAAATGCTGTGTACTCCGGTTGCCAAGCAACGACACTTCATCGCCAGATTCACTGTTCTGAGTCTCTGTGCAATGACAATAAAAGGAAGTCTAAGTCTAAGTCTCTCTAATAATTTTGAGATGAAGAGACTTCAGACCTCAAATGGCTATTTATGGTAATAGTCAATGCTGTTTCCCTTGTTATCAGCTGATCCCTCAGGAAATGTTAACAAGGACATTTTATGGTCAGAGGGAACATGTTTGTGTTCTTTCTTAGGATCGTAAACCTGAAGAAGGAAGAATCTGATCCCTGAATCAAGTTTGTTACAGTTAAGGAGGTCAGGCTCAAGTGTGAATCAATCAACCAAAAACAAGTATTGAAAAATTTGTTGTGAAATAGTTCAGTTGTCAAATCTCTCAATCATGGGCCTCTGCTGGTGCCGATCCAGTCAAACTGAACTGAGTGTGTGAGTG
The DNA here is from genome assembly GCF_040054535.1 of Antennarius striatus. NCBI lineage: Eukaryota > Metazoa > Chordata > Actinopteri > Lophiiformes > Antennariidae > Antennarius > Antennarius striatus. The sequence continues at coordinate 8,713,665 of NC_090779.1, forward strand.
AGATTAAAAATTGACTGTCCTGTGCTCCCACCTAGTGGCAGAGATCAATCTACAGTTAGTTTTTTGGAGTTTTGAGACCTGTTCAACACAAATCTGCAGTGTTGCAAATGAATTTTATTCCCGTGAATGCAGTGAAAGTTGGACAGGTCAGGTGGACCAGTGGTAGAAGATCATCTCATCATGACCCGGGTATTGAACAAACCGGATGCAGATCCATACACAAACCAGTCTATTTATCAGTGACCAATGACCAAACACGATGTCGTGGATAATTAAAAGTAATATTATGGCAGCTTCACAATGATTTGTGTGCCGAGTATCAATGGTGAATGATTAATTGCACACAAATGTGCAGACAGACTCGTCAGCTGCAGGGCTACAAAACTAAATATTTTCCACCCTCCTTAACAGAAATGAATTAGTAACATTCCTCATACTGAAAGCTGGGTCTGTTGTATTAACTGGACAAACAATGGTAGCTACAGAATCAATACAGCAGTGGATGAGAGCTTCCTCTAATTCAGATTATTTGTATGGGTCCCATTTACTCTGACCTGGATAAACTTTTTTTCCTTATTCTAAAGTCCTGTTTTTTAAAAGAATCCCAGACAATTTAAGAATTGCAAATTTGCCCTTTTCTAATATTGACAAGTATCTGCTTTATCTTAATTTCTTCACTACCTTGATCCTTAATGTGGTGTTTGTCATCAACAAATTGGTTCTTTTTATGGCAAGATCCCGTTCTATCGTCAGTTTTAATGCACTATAGTTTTTATACAGCATGCTTGAGTTTTGTGTCTGGATTTAGTTAAAATCTTTAACACTGCTCTCAAATTTTTTTGACCCATGCTGTGTGGAGTTCGGTCTGTATAGATCATGAAATGCACCACCGCTGTTTCACTAACAAAGTAATTGTGATACCAAAGTGATTTCAAGACTTAGGGGCAGGTTTTTAATGGTCACCACGAATACCTGACTGTCCTGGGACTGTTGTTTGCAGGTGTAAGGATCAATCCTTGTGATCATCCTGCAGGGCAATCGGGAGAATTGGGTCGAGCAACTACAAATATGTACTTTCGTATATCTGTTTAATTCTTACAAATATCAAGCAGCACAGTAGATCTTGTAGCCGTTCAAAATGATCAAAGCCTCTATTGAGTTATTGACATCGTCTGATAGTAAAACGGACAGGAACAGAAGATGTTACAATGCATGTCAAGCAACAATGACGTCTTTAAATAGCATTAATTATATAATTACAAAAGAAACATCACGATGACAGAAATGCATATCCACAAATCAAACAAATGCCGAAAATATATATGATAATAAATAATGCTAACTGTAAGCACAAGGCAAGAAAAGTAACGGGAGGTCAGTCATCCATAACGCCTTCTACCTTAGGGGCCAAAATGCAGGCTGTGATGCCATCAGAGTTCAAGCGATCACAGTTAACTCACAGGCTGCTGCAGCCGCACTCACGACAAAACTGTGCATCCTACATTTAACTAAAAACAGGATAACACCCAAACATAAGAGCCTTCAGGTGATTTGCTGAAAACTGCTCTTAAAAGTGCATACTGCACACAGCCTCTACTTGAAAAAGTGCTCAAATGAAACAAAACCAAATGTGACAAGTTAATAATCCCAATTACTAAATTTAAATTAAAAGATTTTAAGGCATTAACTCAATTACCACAGCTCTAAGGGGACTAGGAAATAGCCTTGTATTGTAAAGCAGAGCAGAAATGTGCTGACTGGCTACTTCACTGTGGTTTTCTGTGTACATGTTCAAATATAATAAAAACAGACATAAATGCTAAGACAAATACACAACAAATATCAGAGGTGTATAAAGGTCCAATTTTGACGTGACAACTGAAGGCTGTCTGCTGGACTAGTTTCATTCATTCACAAGCTGAAAAGCCTAGTCTTACAATACTGAATGACTTCCAATTCATGTGTGTTTAAGGTACAGTTTGAACTGTAAAATATTGTTCATAATTACCTTAATTGAGACAAGTGAATAGAGTGCAGTTATGACAAAAGAAGGATCTAGCTTTTGCGCTTGCAATTCTAGTGGCAACACTTCCTCGAGGCATCGGAAATACTTCTTTAAAAACAGCATACAACTAACATAACTTACATCATAAATAATTATTTAAAATAATATGACCACAGCGTGAATGTCTTACAGAAAACTCTACAGTGATGGCAAAAATGGCGAGGTCTTTCTGCTGTCAAATTCATGACAGAAATGCCATTTAGAAGATAAAAGAAACTGTTACACATTTTCCTGTTTGGATGTGACTACCCTTTTGTACATCTATAACAATGCCCATTTTCTTTATATTCTAAATATCATGTTCCGCGAGGTTTCACCTCACAGAGTTCTGTGCACATAACATTGATATAATGCCATTGACATGGAATATCGAAAAAAAAACAACTGTAAAAACCAGGTACAAAAGGTACAATATACTGTAATCAAAGGACCACACAAAGAGGTGTGAAAAAGTCTTCAGTATTCACAGAAAAATATCAACTGAAGTAACTCACCGGACAAGAAGTGTCCCAAGTTTATATACATATAAGTAAAATTGAAAATAGATTTTCCTCTCTGTACATAGCACTGTATTCTTTCATCTTTCTTTTCCTTATTTACAAAGACATCCTGTTCTTGGGGTCTCCCTTGTCTTTCAGTTCTGTGTGGTCTAGTCAAGAGAGATAACATCAGATATGGAGCCATAAATGACTGCAGCCGCTGCAGCTTCTACCGAAGACCGTGACAATCCTGAGAGTGTGTGGTTGTCCCTGTCTCTGTCTCGCTCTCTGTCTTTGTCGCGGTCCCGCAGACTGCTGGAGGACACCAAACTACTTGTGCTGCCGCTGTTACTGCTCCCATTAGTGGCTGCCAGTGTACTGCTACCGGGGGTCCCCGGCTGCTCGCGCAACATCTGAGGTGAGCCGTAAGGAAGGAAACGGTTGAGTAGAAGGTCGTGGTCGTCTGAGGCTGAGGCTGATGCAGCTGCTGCAGCAGCCATCACCATGTTGTAATGCTATCAGGAGAGAAGGATGACTGTGTTAACAAAACAATGGAATGTAAATGGCCACATGGTGCAACCAAAGTTCATTTGCTTAAAACATAAAATGAAGTAATTTTAGGTAAAGATACCTGATTGTCGCCTTGGAGGAAGGAGAAGAAACTGAGATCTGTACAAAGAACAGTTGGGTTATTTCACTCTTCATATTAAATTCCATTTAATTCAACACAACACTTCTCTGTGTTCAAAAACAAGTTTATTTAGTCTGTGTGTGACACATAATGAGGGTTTATACCTGTGATGAGGATACTACATGAGATTAATGTAAAGATGAAAACCGGTGCCAGCACACAATAGTTGCTGAGATTGTTATTGGTCTGTTTGAGGCTCAGCCAATTGTTTCACTTTGCCTGAATGCTTTTGAAAGACACTTAATAAACCTAAAGCTATCCTGTAAGACCAGCAAAAACTACCTGGGAGGTCACTAGTTGTGTGATAGTAGTGGCGATAGTCCTGGATCAGAGGTGGAGGGGGAGGGATGTAGCTCGTCTCTACAGATGGCATGCTGGGAGCTCTGGTCACAGGTGAGGCTTGGCTGTGGAGGCTCAGGACTCTGAGGTAAAGCAATGCCACATCATGTTAGTGACAAAGGATATACCGTGAAAAAAATTGCACAAAGCTATCCAGAATCCATTAGTTCTTGATGCTTTCACTTCCTGTCTGCTCTAGAGGCTCACCCTTTGTTTGACGGTGGAGACACAGGGGACAGCGAGGGGCAGGCCCTTTTGGGCCGTGGCTCCTCATCCAGCTCGTCCTCTGAGGAGCTGTCCAGTGTCAGGTCAATCACATCAACTTGCTTGCCATGGTCGTTAGATGATCCCCGTTTCTGCTCCTGTGTTTCTACCCGAGAAGTATCTGCAAATAAAAAGTGAAATCACAATGTACTCTCACATCACAATGAGGAGTCGAGGAGTCATGTGTGAGCTACATACCGTTGTCAACACCATTAACAGGCGCAGTAACGTCCTGGACTTCTTTCTTTGATCTCATGGGCGACCAATGACCGTCATCTTTGAACTGGATTTCATCACAGTCAGAGCAGCCATTCAAGATTTCCATGAACAATCTGCGAAAAATTGCATATTTTCATAAGCATTCAATTCTTTACCTGGACCTTCAGGTCAATTACAGTTGATTTCTAATTTAATTGATTAATTTACAGTTTGACTCGCTATAAAACTCCATCAGCAGTTTGGTTAAAGCAGTAACACGTAAGAAGAAGGTTAGATATGGCAGTGAAGGACTCATCACCAAAATGTTTTCCCCACCTGTCCTTCATATGTGACTCCTCACTTGTCTCTTTTATCAAAGTGCAAAATATATACTGTATATTCAAGTGAAATGTTTTAAACATGTTTCTGTTTTAGTTTGTCAGTTCTGATTTGATTGGGTCAACACACAAACATAAGAACAACTTCTTATAGGGTAATGCAGCAAAATAACACATTATGACTACAATTATGCTATAAGGTTGGTGTAGTTGTATGACAATACAGTAGTTGAAAAAATATTACACTATGTCTCAATTGTTAGATTAAATTATAAGCGTGCGTTGTTATGTACAGACGGTTCCACTGTGATTACAAAACAAGAATCTCTCTGGTACAGTAATTAGATTCTTTCAAATTGATCAGGTCAATTCCTATGTTGAACAACAAAGGGACATAATGCTGATCCTATCCAGGTCACAGTGGGCAGTCCTGCCCTTCCTCTTACATCATCTTCATCACATTCTCTCTTCCTCTTCCTCTCATCGTGTCTTGTTTCAAATAATTTCCCAAACCTGATCTGCATTCATTCTCGTGTATGTCAGTGGAGATCTTAAGCTCTGGTCGGTTATTTACACGACACCACATTCAAACCACATGTAATCCATTACATGAAGTGGATGGAAAAATTAGCAATTACTGTATGATAATGAGCTCTCAATATTTCTCTTAAACCTGTGAGCATCATGATGAATGTTCACCGTTTAATGCAGCATGAGCGCACAGGACCTGTTTGTCAGCTGATCTCTGGAGGAGAATGTTTGATCTACAGCTAGCCCTAATTATCTTCATCAAACAGCATGACTAGTTCACACATTCCTGGGACAATCAACACATTTCTGTACTTGAAATAATGCTATCCATCCATCAGCCTTCTGGGTTTGTAGATCGATCATCCTCGATCACATGCAGGTGCTTTGGGTTTTAAAATGCTGTCGTCACTTTAAAAGACTGGCTGCCATTAATGGCAGCTCCATGATGGGCTGAAACCAATCAACAGACTCTCACCCGTCAATAATGAGGTGTTCATACGGCGCCTTCTTATCACACACCGGACACACCCAGGTTGGCTTCTTCTCGTTCATTTGGATATAAAGTGTAGCATCGAAGCACTGAAGATGAGAGCATGTTATCGCTCTGCATGGAATTGTCAGCCTCATCTTGCCCAGCTTTAACAAAAAACACAAAAGAAATGTCACGGCTCAAAACAGCATCACATTCCGCATAGCTGCCATGTAAAACAAGGGCGCTGTACTGCAAGGATGTACAGTATTTTCCACACTATAAGGCACACTGGACTATAATGCGCTCCTTCAATGAAAGACCTATTTTAAAACTTTTTCCTGTATAAGGTGCACTGGATTATAAGGCACATCATATCTATAAGGCGCACCTTCAATTAACGGCCTATGTCAAAACCTTTTCCCATATACAGTTAACTCACGGTTTTTGAACATAATATATGTTTCGAAAAGCGAGTTGTTCGAAATCCGAAACTATTTTTCTCATTATAATTAATGTAAATAATTTTAATCCATTCCAAGTCTAAAAAACAACTTTTTCTAAGTTTTTTTTTTTTACTGTTTTACACCAACTGCACTGCATACTGTTTACCATAAATAAAAAGGGGTAGAAATAGACACTGTGTTTTATTTTAATAAAGACATCCTATTGAACTTTGAACACGAATGCGCTACGGAGGAAGCATCCTGGGCATTCGAGTCCGCTCGGCTCCCGAGTGAGTCGCGTTCAGGTATGCTCGTCTTCTTTCGGTTTGGTGGAGAACCGAATTTTGGTTGAGTTCAGAGATGTCAAATTCTCGGATTTTCTGGTCGAAAACCGATTTGGTCGAGAACAGAAACGTTTTAAAAAACGAGGTTTGACTGAATTAGGCGCACTGCATTGTAAGGTGCACTGTTGGTTTTTGAGAAAATTAAAGGCTTTTAGGTGCGCCTTATGGTGTGGAAAATACTGCAGTCTATGTAGAAGCACTTCACTTTCAATAATTTTCTGGCAGGCTATTTGACAAAACTACAAAAATACAGATTATTCTATCTATTAAGCAGCTTAGTGGAGTATTTACAGGACAGAGGAGAGACACTCGCAGACTGGTGGTGGCAATTTCACTCTCTGGATCAGCTGTTAACTTCTCCTTAACTATGAAAAAGTAAAAGCATGAGGAAAATTTAAACACAAACAATGCAACTGTGACACAGTCAATCTTTTACAGTTTCCAAAATATTGATTTGTTTGTATAGTTTTTCATTGATTAATTTAAACAGAATACAACAATATGAAGAATTGACAGAGAACATTGCTGGGATAACTGTATAGTTTTATCTGCTACTATGTAGCTGCAACAGAAGTATTGTGGAACAAAAAGTCACTTCTACAGAAACATGTAGAAACAATGTAATAAATACTACCAAAGAATAGAGACTGTTCACTTAATCTTTGAGGAACTTCTTTTCGGCCCCGTTTAGTTCTTCTGACTTGACTATGTGATGAAATAGGTCGTAAAAATTCTAGTTAGCTTGTGAAGTTAATTTTGTATGTATCTCATTCTGCTTACACATTTAGTAACTTCACACATAACTTACTCAGAGCTCTTGAGTGGTCAGGGTTCCTAATTCCTTTGGCCCGTAGTCTTTGTAGCAGCACTGCAGATGACTGCTGTCTTACCAAATAAACAGCCATGGAGAAACTCTGATCAAGCAGAGATTTTAAAAAAAAGGAAGATTTAATAACAGGGAAGCAACTTATGTCCTGTTTGTAGCATCACTTTGAGAAGGTTATAATGTCTAATGATTGTCTGCTTTTCTGAATCTTTTTTTACCCGCCCAATTTCTGAAGTCCACGACACCACAATCGTGTTGGGGACTGTGGTTGACAGTCGGACCAGGGAGGTTATGTTGATGGGGCGACTGGGCCTTTTTGGTTCAACTCCGTTTTTGGTTGGAGGAAGGTATCCCTGCAGACAAAACATCAAACATTAATGATTTTTACTGCCGTGTGCAATGAATCACAGCTAACAATTAGAACCAAAGCAGTCACAGACTGCAACATCCCACGACACCCCTGAATTCAAATTTTTACCCTGACCTATTTTCATAGGTCAAAGATCAAAGCAAGTGCTCTGATCTACTATCATAGATCAAAGGTTGAAATTTGACCTTAACCTAGTTTTCTAAAGGTAATGGTCATCATCTCATTTTCATCCCCTTTGCTACCAGAGTAACGTGTTTTTTGTTTTGTCTTTCTATCTGCAATGGGTGCAAAGATACTTGGTGGACTAAAGGACGGACAGACAAACACTGACAATTACAGCACATCACCACTTTGAAGCGAGATATAATCAAGTATTCTAACTGCAATAAATAACAACAAATACTGCAGTCATACCTTTAGTGAGTAACAAAAAAGACATGACCCCAAACATAATTTGGACTCTACTAAAGGAAGGAAACAGTTGAGAATCAGGTAATCAAACATGGATGCTTTTGACTGTTGATATAGGGCATCTCTGAGAGAGGTTATTCTTAACTGAATTTTCCTTTTGTCTGGGACATGGTGGCCCAGCACCAATTACTCTGATCTGAAACACCGTTTGGAACTGTCTGGACTCACCGGAAGATTACAGGGTTTGCCATTGACCTTCACACACAGGTTGGGGGGGAAATGATCCTCCTGGGGACAGCTTGTCTCTGATAAACAAAATCTGAAAATGAATCAAATAAAACAGAAGCTGTAAGCTTAAATGCTGAGTGAATAAAAGCAATTTGTTTCTGTTAGCTTGTCACTTTCACAATAAAAGGTGGGCTTGCTTGCTTTTACCATTTCAGATGGAAGTACAGCCATCTCCATCTATGATATAGGAGAGCACTTCTTAAAGGGTGCAGTTAACCAAACAGTGAATATTTATTTATGCATCTGTGAGATATGTCAGTCTTGTTAGGTTTTCCATGTCAAGTAACGCAATGTTACAAAGTCGCTTATGTTGGGATTTTAGGTGTGATGTGAGATAATGGGTTTAATTATACTGGCTGGCCTATGATGAAAAAACCAGACCCACAAATTGAACTGTGACATGTTTACAATGGTGAAAGTGCCACCATTGCACTGAAACAAGGTTCTGTCAATATTGAATTCTGACAGTATTATCTATTATTTGCCCACAATTTTATTGTTCGTTTTACATATAAGTCAAGTTCATTGTTAATTTATTTGCAGAGCCTGAATCCTTTCCTCAATTCAGAGTCTGTCCTCAAAGTTAGCTCACCTTGATTCCTATCATTGTCATTTACTACTTCATACTGCAGTTAAAAATAAGACTAGTTGGGGTTAAAACTAGGGTAAATACTTTATGTCTGAATCAGGAACCCAGACCAGACACTAAGGAGGTCCTATGACATGCATGTGTTATAACTTAGAACAACTAGAGCTACACAAACAACTTGACTATTTGTTGTTTCTTCAGAATTGAGAAGCTAACAACAGACCCAGCAACACACTCACTGATTAAAAGCGAAAGATCTTTTATGTACCTTAACTGGACTTGAACGGCAAAATCACATTTGGTCCCAGATATGTCCCTAGAAAATTGAAAAAGAAACAGTTCAACATAAGTTCCCAACAAATGTAATTCACATAGCTGTCTTTTTGAAATAGCACAACTTCCAACATCATGAAATAAGTTTGTCAAAAAATGTCTTGATTAGATCGATAGATCGATAGATACTTTATTAAATTGTACTTTCCTTCGACTGGTGAAGACAGTGACTTACATGGAGCTGCTGATCTGCTGAACTTGCTGAGGTGTTAATGCAAAGGCGTAACATGCTTCCTGGAACCTCTGACTGCTCTCCGAGGCTGCAAAAACCAACAAAGAACAGAACAAGGTGGTCATAGGGGAACTCATCAGAAATCCATGGACACCACTGTCAACTCTTACTCAGCATGGATTTAATAAATCAGGGTTTAAATCTCTACGCCCAAGGACAAGTGTTATTACTCTACACACACAGCTTAACAGGAAATGGTGAACTTACCCAGGCTGGTCGGCTTGATGAGCTCATCCAGCACATCATAGAATGGCAATCTCTGGAGCTTGACATCAGGATGTACAGGATGCAGAGAGGAGGGGAGGTGAGGCAAACCAAGCTCATGCTTAGGACCGAGCAAAGAAACAGGCAATAAAGGCGACGGGGATCCGTGGCTGTCAAATCCCAGCTGTGCAAGACCGGCAGGCAAACTGGAGGCAGAATGAACTCCGGGCAGAGCCAGGTCCACTGGTGAAACCATTTTGATTGGGAAACGTCGTCTATAGAGCTCTTTGATCTTCATTTGCACTGCAGGACTGCAACCAGCCTTGAGTAGGTGAAGGGCTTTGGTCAAAAGTTCGTGTTTACGTCCGTGTTTATTCCGCCCCGCATATCCCAGCAACACTTGGAGCTCCGAAACTCGAAGGCTCATTACCATTTGCTAGTGAAAATCAAGAGTGGGGAAAGGGTCTGTTACACACTAAAATACATGTTCAAGTCATGTTGTGAATTTAAGAAACAACATTTAATTTAAAAAAACTTTTTAAAGGATAATTGTGATAACATATCATGGATGGATGGATGTTATTATATTCAACAACAAAAAAAAATGTAACTGGTATGGCAGCAAGATTTTAGGTTTCAGTGGCTGTTTATTTCCAGAAGTTAAAAGTGTTTCACTTTCTGTTTCAAAATATTCATACTAAAAAAGAAATTATGAAAAATATTTTTAGACGTCATTAAGTTTGTCTGGGTGACTAAAAAAAAAAGATCAATTAAAATAATTGAAAGTAGACATTTCTTTCAATTTATCAGCGGCATGTCCTATTATTTAAGTGCAACAAGTTAGTTCACAGCACAGCCTCGTGTCTTGTACTTGTTTTCTCAGTTCCTCTCAGCATTGACCGGAAACAAACTGAAGGGACTTCATCTGTGCTGTAACCATTGGTAACCACACAAACACAGCAGGGAATGCTGTGTTTACCGTACATTATGTACATTATTGTAGTCCATAGCATATGTAATGACCTATATTTCCACGTCCTTGATCATCAGCACAATGCCATGTCTATGTATTGTGTGTGTGTGTGTGTGTGCGTGCGTGCGTCTGGTATGGACAGTGACTAGGAAGGGGGGGGTCACCTCTGATACTTTTTTAAAATTTGTTTTTTAATCTGTAAATCACTTTGTGTCACACATTATATGAAAAGTGCTCTATAAGTAAATCTGATTTGATGTTAGTCTTTTGTTTTTCTGAAAATTTAAGAATCGATTTTGTGTTTGCTCTTTTGAATGTTAATTTAAAAAAATGAAAATCAGTCAAGAAAATACGGTATCTGTTCTCCCAGTCATTTAGGATGGCCCACAAGGGTGGACCCAGACCTGTTAGGCTGATCCACAACACTGATCCTGCACTAGTCCAATACAATCACTTAGAATGTCAGTAAACTTTCTATACAACAATGGATCAACACCTCTATAGCACAGATTTATGATTTCTTGTGTAAGGCCTATGTGCTGTCTCACATTACAGAGCAGATATTCTTGTCCAACCTTTTTCTACTGATCTTTTGTGAATAGCACCCATAATGTTGAAACAACCTGTAATTATGAATTTACTCACTTTGACCATCAAGTTCAAATGACAAACCAAATGATCAAATGTGTAGATCTTACAGAAACTGTAAGACAAGATATAAAATATGGTAGCAATAACAGATATCCAGGGTATATTGAGCTGAATTTGGTTGAGAAACGTAACATCCGTGTCAGAAGTTGTGATACTCACATTATTTAGACTGCTCTCTTTATTTGGTAAAGGACGAATGCTAACAGAGTTTGGTCATGTTTAGAACGGGAACAGTTAAACAAGCAAACGTTTATCAGCTATTTATTTTAAAAGTAACAGCAGATTAACAAAACGTAGATTCATCCCGATTCTATATTGGATGTCATGTTAACAGTATTAATTTTATTGCCAACATGAGCAACATTTCAACTAACTATACGATGAATTTTGGCTGTACTCAAAAGACTATCTTACCGTCACATTAAATCAGAAACAACGCTAACAGAAGCTAACTTGCGCTTGCCATCCAGGGAGTAGACATAGCCCATTTTAAAATAAGACATCCCGGCCCGCCAACTGGATGACTAGTAGAGTCAGGTGTCTAACACGAAAGTAGTGATGGGTTTTAAACGTTGACAAGATTGTAGTTTTCACAATTTACAAAAAGGCTACGTGTGGCCTTACATACCGGCGAGCCGCACAGCAGACAGCCGAAAACGTCTGCAACAATAACAAAGCTAATGCTAACGACCTAGCCAATAGGCTAACAGCTTGTCTGGTGTCGACTGCTCAGCTTTTTTTGTATTGCATGAGTCCATAACAACAATTATTTGGTCTCTGCTGTCAAGTAACTTTCCCGCGATGATATGAAGTAAAATCTCAGTGGGCGAAAAGTCTATTTGTCAAGCTAAAGTAGAAGCTTGCTTTACCTTCAGTTCCGCACTCTCCGCCATCTTGTTACATTAGATACGCATGCGCAACAGCCACTCTCAAGGGACTGGACGTCGTCGATTTAAAATTGTCTGTTGTCTTCAAATTATACAGCAGGTGGCGCTGCTGCAGCACAAAACACTCTAGACGTCTCTTCTTGTGACTTTTCTCTTTGAAGCGCAAGATCATTAGGTGGAGCTTTTTTACCAACAAAAATATTCAGAAACAAAAGTGATTAGTTAAATGGACTCAATAAATTTCTCTTCTTAAATTATATTCATCTGGACTGCAACGATTAATTGATGATAGAAAGTTAAGTTTGTTGATCAACGACCATTAATCAGCTCAATCGTTGAGTAATTTATGTTGCACAAATGGAAGGCATGTACTGCTTCTTCTTTAAATGAGAGGTTTGGTGAATATTATATCTCGACTATCGGTCTGTCTGTCGGACTGTGTGTTCTGAAAAGAAAAGCGCTGAGATTCGAAGATATCGCTTCTTTCAGAACTTGTGTTTGCCTTTTATCACACGTCTAATATTCTACAGGTTAGTCTAAACAGTCATTCAATTAATCGAACAAATATCTGACGAAATAATAGCATGTTGCAGCCTCTGAATGGCAAATTTAAAGTAATTTTTCATAGATTGCTTTAGGAAACTTATGTATACATAAGTTTCCTATGGAGAAGTTGTCCTGAGAGGTTCTGCGAATAGAATTCATTCGGAGTGATTACACATAAGAGTAAAAATCCACATCTAGTTGAATAAAATGATTTATTCATTAGATATGGAAACATGAACAAATAGGCTACTCTTAATAGAATATGTCCCTATACTTACAAGGTGTTCTAATTTAACCTACTGACTTCAGTGTTTTTTTTAAAGTCTTCATAAAACAAATAGGCATGGTTTTTACCACTGCAAGTAATTACATCGTATGCCTATGTCAATGCACAAGCTCATTTATGTTAATTCCCATCATTCGTTTAAAGTGCATGACACCCAGAAAATACTGGCCTTCAAAGACGCACAGAGCCAAAGTAGTAGGCTAATTCACATTACTAGAGAAGGAGCGATCAGTTGTCAACAAAAGCTGCTATTATCGACAAGAAAAAAGGAACAAAATAACAACCTAAACTATTACAATATACATACATTGTCATTGCACTTTGCCACAAAATAATAATCAATGGTATCATTTCAGTAAAACAAATTTCACAGTATCCAAGATGGTTACATAAACGCTGAGGGTATGGAGATAAATATTACAAATAATTACAAGTTTCAACTTTCTTTTAATCGAGTCCCTTGAGGTGTTTGAGTGGACCGGAGCTGTACTCAGATGTCGCATGGGCTATACTTTATTTTCAACCTGGTTCAGGGTGGGAGCAGAGGGGATTTGAAGGAGCAGGACCCGGTGCAGTGGCGAGGAGTCAACATCTTACACGAAAAATGGTGCAAAGCGTCGTGAGCTTCTATGAAGAAGGAGATAAAACAATCAATAATGCACCTAATTCTGAATCAGGGAATAATCAAAAAATATATATGAATATTATATGCAACTAAACACACAAGTTGTAACACTATACATTCGTTTAATCCAGGATTACTAAACTGGATGAAGGTTTCGTCTGCATTGGAGAGGTCAACCTTTGGGCCAAAATTCTGTCCATGAGACTCTGGATACATGAGTGAGACTTGAACCAAACTTCATTCGGTCTCATATGAGGAAAAAAAATTAGATGGCGGAAAAACACTTTTATTTTGTGGTTCATACAAAATTACAATTATGAATCTGCCTTTAAATAATCCGTAGATATTAATGAAGAGATGAAAAGTAAATGTCCGGGACAAAAACAAACAAACAACAGGCCAAATTTGAGGAATTTTCACGATTGTTGCGAGATCAACACAGAAAAACAGACTGATTCTTGGTGTCATCCGTGCACAGACCATCTTCACCATCAATCACGTCGGACACGCAACAGCAAACGTGTAAACCCGCCGTGGAAAGAGAAGACGCGCTGAGGACGCGCTGCTGAATCCGCTCCCTCTACTTTATTAGTCTCACCTCTGACGATGTGCAGCTGCTGAACCATCTCCTCCCGGTAGGACAGCTCCCTCTTCATCTGGTCCTGGAAATTATCTGAGGAGCAAACGGCAGGCAAAGATTTGGCTTAATGATGTGGAACCTAAAAAATACTATCAATAAAAAAACAACGTTGCTTTAGTCAATTTTAAGATAAAAAATACATCAAATGTCCCCCAAAATAAAATTTGTTGTTATTCTTTTTTTGTTGCTACAAATATTGAATATGTAAAACAATATAAAAATAAACACACAAAGAATAAATTGATTTTCGATGGAGGAATTCCTCTATATAATTTAGTTTACCTATAGACCTGAAACAATAAACTGATCTGACCAGGGCGCTGCTCACACCACAATGCAGGCAGGCAGCCTGATGATGGACATGCAATAATACAATACGCAGCTTGAAAGTTCTGCAGTTAAGACTAGAATTTGACATTCTGAAAGTAATTCACAAACTGTGCACACTCACTTATTAAGACATAATTCCCATTACTAGATTGAATTTTTTTTTTAATGGAGCAAAAAACAACAACCTTTATTTCTCATGTTTACAATTAAATCTTTCAATGTTTAGAAATATAACTGGTGAAATTTTAATAATAATTTTAATAATTTTTGTTTGTATGCTGGGCTGGGTTCCTTATCACCTCATCTCACTGATAATTTAAAGTTAAATTGAAAGTACGTCAAATAAGTTAAAGCAGCCGGCCACATCTTGAGATTACACAGGTTCTGGTTTCTCTTCATGAAACTCAAACACCTGAGTCGGAGTGATAACAACACCATGCAGCCTGTGTGGAATCCAACATATAGCCTGAAGTGATTTGTCTCACCTGAAATGTGAGATTTGTAAGAAAGTGATGGGACACCAAAATAAAAGCAGTTATGATGTGACCGATAATTGTATGCTTCAAATAAAAGTAAATGAAGATTAATCGAGATGCACACAGTTTACAATGAACTCATAAAGTGTTTGAACAGAAGTGAAGATGAGGAAAGATACAAAAAAAAACTATAAAGACAGACTTATGCGCAATGATGTTGTCATTTTGATAAATGAATTGTAACCTTTGCTCTATACTTGAGGGCCTTGTTCTCCTTCCTGGAGATATGAGTTTTTGCAAATGAAAGTTTGGACATTTTTGAAATATTGTTGATGTTTTTGTAATGAGTACTACTCCAATAATGGTTGAATGGAACACATATTCTCCCTGTTAGTGAAAAAATTTCAAGCAAATGTGGAAAAACAGGAGTTATACAACAGCGGAGAGACTTTTCTCAGAATTTGAAATTAGGTGGAAGTTGAATATGATTTATTGTCAGGTGGAAATACAGCACTCAGTATGACTGATGCTTTTGTCCTGTGTTACTTGAGATTCCTTCATTTCCTCTAATTCAAACAGCTGATGAATTACAAGTTTCAGAGCAGAATTCTGTTTTTTTTACACAGGAGTCATAGAAATACAGAAGGTCTGAATGGACTCAGAATGACGTTCTGTGCAACTTTCTTTATTTTATTCCCATTCAGAACCCAATAATACCTATTTTGATTCTTAGATTTGATAAAGCTGACGTTCTCTGTTATTGTCATAAATGTAGTCGCAAGAGGACACAAGCCAGTTTTTTATGTCATGAAACTGAAATGCAGATATTTTATCATTTTTATTCAAATTGATATTCATAAAATATATGCTCATGCTATATCTAAAACTTTTTTGCTTTCACATAATCAGTTTTTCTGCAAATTAAACTGAGTACTAAAATGATTTAATACTTCTTTAATTCTTTGAGAGGAATATTATATGGAATTGACAATATGTGGATATTTTGGATGGAAGGTTAAAATCATAATTCTTTCACTTCAATGGGCTTTAGAAAACATTTCTTCCCAGGGGAGGTTGTGTCTGAACCTGGTTATTAGAAGAATGCTGCCCTTTGACAGGAGTTGCTGCACACAGAGAGGACATGCTGAGGTGGATTTGGTCATGACATGTGGTTCATGTTCTGCCCTGACTCCGTCTATGATCTACAGTCAGATTAGTAGTGAAAGCACCATTGGACACTCTAGCTTACCTTTCATGTTCTGAAATTCTTTTTCCAGCTTTTTCCTCAGCTCGACTTGCTCTAACAGCTGCTTCTGCAGTTCCTCTAAAACACAAAAATAAGTCATGTCTGAGGAGTAAAGGCTCTTGCTCTGAAATCACAACCCCATTTATCATGACAGGTGTATAGGACGTCATCATTGGCAGTGACAGATTAAAGCAGGTCTACCTGAACTAAACAAACAAACAAACAAACCAACAAACAACCAAACAAACTTGTGGATTTGGGGATAAATTGTAAAAAAAAATGTGGCAAGTATACAAAAATAAATTGTCTCATTTCGTTTAAATTCTGTAAGAAATTAACTACTAAGTTATTTATTATTATTAATAATAATAATAATAATAATAATAATAATAATAATAATAATAATAATAATAATAATAATAATAATAATAATAGCGTGCGTGGGTCGTTCTCTCGTACTGTCTTACCTTTTGCCAGACTTTGTATGGCTCTTTGTGCTGGCAGAGCTCTGGGTGACACGTCCTCGGCTGAATACACAGAAAATAAATTATGTTCCTCACCTACAAGAGGCACACGCCCGTTTCTTAAAGCAGGATTTAACGGCACATTGGCTGACCTCGGCGCAACTTACCCTCCTCTGGATCTCGCTGAATCTCCTCGCTGCTTTGTTCATTAAAAGATTTCGTTTCGATCTCCTCCACTGTTGATGACGGCTCCTCTTTTCTTGGACTCTCATCTTAAGAGAAAATAAATCGATGTGATTTCTCTCTCCTTATCCTTTTTATACTGCTGATTTTTAAGCAAAAGCAGAAAGAAGGTCTAACCATTTGCTGTAAGCACTCCAGTCTGGTAAGTTGCAGCTCTAAAATGATACGGGCTGCTCCTTTGTTGCAGCGCTCCCCTCTCCGGTGTGTACACCTAAAGGAGAAACAATCACCATTTCTTTGAGCTCTTAAAATCACAAGAGTTTATGTAAAATAATGATAAAAGAATCAAAATGAAATGACAAAATTAATAATTGAAAATATACTCTTAGTTGAAGTCTGTATATTTTTATTCAAAGGAATAAGTCGTTTGTTTGTTTTTTTCTAAATGATGTGACATGCTTGTTGCAGCTCTTACACTTTTAACATTAGGGACAATTTCCCCCACAAGAACTCGTAAATTTATCTGTTTAAAAATACACACATTCCAAAGAAAGAAAAAGGAAATATTACATCTTCATTTATGGCCAGAGTTTGTTTGTTTTTTTCTCAGTTACAAGTCACTCACTTCGGAAAAAGACGAAGCTATGTGGTTCTCTGATAACTGCTTATTCTGCAGTTCTCTGTCAGAGGACTCGGCCACGTGTGCGCTCATTCTCTGGGAATCCACCAGGCTGGTCTCCTGAAGGGCCTTGGAATCTGATTCGTTTGGTGAAACACTATGAGCCAAGCCGGGGGGAGTCCGAGGACACACTGAGGACAGAGGTCGGGAGTCCTCTTCCTCTTCCTCTGGTGTTTTATTCGTCCCCACGTCCACATCCGGCTCACCTTCACTGTCCACGCAGGGTGACATAGACCGGTAACTGGAGCTCTCGCTTAAGAAATCAGGAGATAAATACCCGGTGCGACAGCCGTTGTACGGGCCTCTGTTGCCGTACAGTTTGGCGATGCAGTCCGCGTCTTTAATGACGGGTCTGAAGGCGGAGACGTAGCTGATTTTCCGCGGCGTGAGAGTAATCCCCTCCAGCGGCCTCGCCTCGTCCCCGGACTTGTCATCATCGTTACGCGTGGACTGAGTGCTGGAGCACCGGTCGTTCTCCACCATGCTGTCTTTGGACGTGTTGGTGCTCCGGTCGCTGTGCTCAGCAGATATGTCCATGTCCGTCTGTCTCGGAGCGCACAGCAGGTCTGGTGGGGGTTTGTGCTGAGTCTGGGGGTAGGGAGGCAGGGGCAGCGCGCCCGCCGCGGGCCAGAACATGGGGAAGGAGTGATAGGCGCTGTCCTTGGTACCGGACCACAGGACACCAGGAAGGCCTGCTTTACTTTGTTCTCCCATCATGCTGTCTTCTTTCTTCTGGCACAGGCCGAAACCTGGGAACCCGTACGGATGGGGGAAAAGTGGCGGCGGGATCTTTTGCAGCATTCCAAAGCCTTTGCTGGGCACCGGGATGACCGGGTAGCTGCGTGTGCTCGTCATGCCTCCCCGGTTGTCCTCACAGCTCAGGATCTTTGCAGGTATCTCGGGTGAATCTCGAGGTCGGTTCGGTCCTTGTGGTTTTAATGGAGACCTGGACCCCGATTCACTGCACGGCAACGTCCTCTTGCGACTGCCACCATTGAACATGGCCTTCACGTCTTCCCATGCGTGTAATATGTCTGTCTGGCTGCCTTTGTCTGTTAATTTGAGATGCCGTCTCCACGAATTAAAATTAGCCGCATCAGGCTGCGTGTACTTGGATTCTGGCGTGCGGTGTGAATGAAAAATGAATTTATTCGGAGAAAAGTACATGTTGCAGTAGGAGCACTTGATGCATTTGGCCCTGGAGCTGTTGTATCTGGCCGGGATGAAGCTCCCTCGACTCCCCCAAGCGCATTCGTGGGAAACATCAAATGCGAAATTTTCTGGAAGTTTTGGGGGTGAATGAGCTCCCAGAAATGATTTACAAAGTCTCTCGGCTTCGCGTTTAGTGATCATCCCGCAGCGCCTGGAGGAGATTGGCATCGCCCCGGCTCTCCGCAGGATCTCCAGCTGGACAGGGGTGCACTGGACGCAGGTGATCCCCAGAGCAACACGCCGGTTGTGTATCTCGTTATAACTGTAAGTCTTCAACAGGGTATTAGATATCTGTGCCAGGCAAAGTCTCTCCTGGCCATCTATCACCAAAGACACGATGGGTATTCCGTACAGCACCGTCTGCCCGACCTGGTTGGGCTTCAGGTTCTTGTGGTAGGAAAGTTCTTGCTTTGAGTTTGGCGAGGAGCTGGAGTCTCGTCCGGTGGGTACGGAGTCCATTCTCGGAGGCCTGGATGCTGCAGAGATGACGATTCATATTAAGATAATTTTTTAAAATTTAAAAAATTAAAAAAGATCTTCGCCACAAGTAGTTCATTATTCAGCATGCAGGCGGCCACTATCACACAACACAGAGGGCAGAAAAATATATCATAATAATAAATACAGAATGATATATGATTATAGATTTGATGAGTGATTGTTACGTTTTTTAATTGTAGATTAATCCATAACAATAAAAACAAGGTCTCGCCAACATCTTTGTGACATATCGTTGATGGGAAAATCTTCTCCGGACTTGACACTTCAATTCATTTAATTTTACTATTAACATCAGATGCTATCCGAATGCAGTTATGAACAATCCTGTGATGTAATTTGAACAGGTTGAGCCTAACAAACGTTGTGGTGGGGTCACCGAAACAAACAGATCCTTCATCACACTGTCGAAATCAGTTTCCAAAACTCACCTTTAATGTTGGCGCAGCTCCTCTTTCGTTTTGAATGAGAAAGCTGTGATGAAGTGATACCCGGAGCGGCTGGAGGTTAGGCCCGGTGTGTGCTGGAAGGATGTGAAAAGATGCTGTGGTAGGACGCGGTTATCCTGTGCGGGTACCGCTCTCCTGCTCACTGCGCTCCCCCCTCTCTCTCTCTCTCTCTCTGCCCCGCCGTCGGTGAGTGCGGATGGTTTGTGTTGCTTCAGCAGCAGCGGTGTCCACATGGCAGGCAGACGGTGGTACAGCCCCCCTCTACGACACAGGCAGCAATCAAGTGACGGCAAAACTTATGGCGGAGGCACTCCCACTCAGGCAGGCAGTCTGCATTAACTATGGATTCATGACCAATGAAGATGGTTTGAGTAGGTCCTGGAGCAGCCTGCAGGTCTGCATGACAAAGGGTTATCTGCAAAAGCGGTGAAATTATGAAACAAACACGGCAACTAAACCTGTTCAGCCTATTAAATGAATTCGAAATGAAAAAAAAGAAAAGAAATCATTCCATTAAATTTTTCATTACTTTTCAGTCAGTTGCATTAACGATAATTATTTTAATGAATTCTTTTGCCCGTCCTGCTTAAAAAAAAAAAAAACTAAGCTAGAAAAAAGTTATTTCTTTATGCATGAAGGAAACTGCAGTGGGATTTGGCATTTTACTAAAAAAAACAAAACAGCGGGGACCCAGACGCATTGTTGTGCGCACTGAAGAACACTGCGCGCAGGCCTTCAACACGTGCTGCGTTCCCACGGATTCATCGTTTACGAACTACACGTCGCCTACAAGCGTTTTGACAATAAGCAGCTGCTCTAAAGGTCACTCTTCATGGTCTGCGCTCAGCTTTTTTTCTCTCTCTCAAAGCTTACAGAAAACACAGACGGAGGAACAATAAGGACAGACCTGCGCCAAAAGCGGCGGGTATTTAACTTTCTCGCGTCAATAAAGCTGTAGGTTTGTCGTTTTCACCTGACAAGCTTGGCGACGAGTACTGATGTAATATTGATGAGGGTAACTGGACACATTGCTGCTCGGTGACCTCGGTGAGACAGATCTGTGTGGAAATAATGACAAATTGGACATAATCATTGCAGAAAGAGGTTCACTTTAAAATGTGGATGAAAATGCAAAAACTAGAACTAAAATAATTTTATATGACAATTTGTCTGGTTTATTGAATATACTGCCACACATAAAGAGAACAATACTGCTTTGTTACAAAGCAGACCGATTTAAAAATGAAAACAAAAGTTCTAAAACCGTTATTTTCTTCTGCAGTTGGATTATCTCTCCTGTTTTTTACAATCCGCAATTAGGAAAAAAAAAAGAGGAAGAAAAAAACATTAAAAAATGGTAAAAAAATATAAAAAATTCGAACATGCCTGCACCTGAAATCAGTTCCGAAATAAATCACGTTTGATAGAAGAAGTCAATTGTGAACAGACGGTCGTCCGACTCGGGGTGTCTCCTTACGTCAAAGGGAAGACCAAATTCAAATCAACTGTCTCCCCCATCTGCTGATCTATCGATCATGGAACGGATGAACCACTACTGTCATCAACGTAAACATCTTAATTAAAAGTCATTGTTGGTTTTCGATATATTGGAAGCTTTATTGGCAGAACGATCAACCCTTACTGGTATGGTATGACCTAAAACGCGTCTGTAATTGCAAATAAAGCCTTAAAATTATATGAAGATTTAGATTAAATCCATTCTTATAAATTAAACGTCATATTCACAGACTAATTCACTGCGATGATATGGAACAGAATTTCAATCACATCGAAGTGAAAGTGCACAAAAAGTCAAGAAGGTCAAAATCACACCCGTGCTTATTCCACTTTTTTGCGCACTAGAGAACAGGCCGTTTGAAAGTGTCTGCATTAATCACAGTGCTGCATCAAAGTGTGATAATCACCTGAACACTCTATTAAAATAAAAGTGCAAGCCCAGGGGAAATCTTACCTTACTCTTTAATTGTTTTGAGGCGTTGATAGGCTTTTTAATCCAAGATTAATTTATGCATTCTTAAATAACTCTACATATGATTAATAATCTTGAAAATTAAAAGGAGACTGAAGCAATTATAACAAGTGGTTGGTCATCACCTCATTAAGTGGTATTAGAAAGATGCAGATTGTGTGTCTTTTTTTTTTCGTGATGGGGCATCAAAATATTAAATGTGGATGGGTAAGACAAAATGTGGAGAAAATATTTGTGGGGCAGAAGTGGCTGCTGGGTAATTATTACATATTGAAAATATGCTTTTGATAAGAGATGAGTCAAAGTCATTTATAAGAAAATTCTAATGACACCTGAGTCATGTAAAGCAGATATCACTTAGAGAAGATTTGACTCAAGATCAGCTCAGATTGCTCAAATAATTCACAGATGACCACGATGTTGATCCTGAGTGGATCCTAAGCTGGATGCACAACAAAAGAGAGAGATCAGCTGTTGGTGGGGCCACCTGAGAAACGTACTGCTAACAGTCAGACTTACTAAATGGTTGCTAATGTGTAAACAAGACATCACTCCTCTCCTCCTCTGTTGTTTATTTGTCTCCTAAAAGCCCACCCCTGGGTCCTGACCCCCGCATCCTCTGCTAAACGGAACATTTCTTCTCGCAGGAGGGGGAGTGCAATGTGAGAGAGTGAGTGAGAGGGGGGGCAGTTGGGGGAGTTCATCACGGCATCAAATGAAGCTGAGCGCAGGGACCCTTTTGTCACAGACAGGGACTCATCTGCAATTGGTGAGCAGTGAGGTCCTAGGGGAAGGAGGGAACAAAGGTGCTAAAAGGTTGTGTGACAATGAGGGTGCTCCAAGGAGAGCCTTCAAGTACGGGACACAGCCTGCACGGGACAAGCTGTGCCAATCACTCCGCAATTACTTTTTGTGCAATCCAGAGGCCTTGTGTGGGCATTCATGAGGGGATGGAAGGACACGGGCAAAGACTTTGAGGGTCATGCCTCTCAATGCTTTATGTCTCAGAGATCATCCTAAGTTCATCATGGCGCAGACAAGATGATGTGACTGTGGAAACCTGACAAGAAAATGTTGCCTTCTTTTTCACCAAAATGTATGTTATACAGTGTCTGTCAATGTTCTTGTGTTAAAATCCATTGAAATACAATTCTTCCAAGGTTGTGCTAGAAGACTTGTGTAAAGGTAATAATTATAATATGAGTAAAATAAAAAAAAATACCTGGTGCCTTTCTTAGTATTTCCATAAGTTGGAATGACAAAAGAAGAGAAAGCAGAGTTTACATTAAGTGTCAGAGTAAATACATAATATCATGTTATAGGCCTGGGCCATGTGTTTGAAATCAATATAAGAGCAATACCACTATTATGATGTTAATATATATAATAAATGATAAATATACACACATTTTGATGTATGGACATTGTTCAACATGACATTTAAAACAAAAGTCAGTAACAGATATTATCAGGATTTTAAGTTAACTGAAGAAATCACACCATCAGGTATAATGTTGTTGACCTTTTTAATTTTCTTTGTGTTTGGAAATATTAATCATGAAAGAAGGTATTTCTGTTATGATAACATGAAAGATGATATTGTCATGAAAAGACTACATAAACTTCAATATTTAATGATGCTATCTTTATTTTCTTTTAACTCTTATCTCCAACAAATAAGTATAAACACTGTGGCATACAGGAGCCTGCACTAATAGTTCACTACTATAATGCTTGATTATCATTAAACCAACTGCCTCACTCTGTTTACAGAGAGTACAAGTTTTGTGTATCAACATTGCATCCTACAGTGTAATAAAGAAAGATGCAAGAATTTGTCTATATTCAACCCCGAGCAGTTCCAATGGTGTAATGAGGACTCAAGTGAGAATGGGAATTATCGTAATGATAACAAAGGTCTATGCACCATAGCTCGGGGCTGTATTGTGGGGCATTACCATAAAGATGTGATGTGTTTGTATTGGGGAGCAGGCCAAAGAGATAATAACTATTAGTAGATGACAGTGCTTTGTGGGATTCCAGCTGTGGAGCCCAAATTTCCATACAGATAGAATGGCTCTGGGTGGATGATATGCGTATGTGGGGGAAGGGCTGGGTTGACTCAGTGGACTTGTCTGCATGCATACACACATACCCACGTACACATGTACACACACACACACACACACACACACACACACACACACACACACACACACACACACACACACACACACACACACACACACACACACACACACACACACACACACACACACACACACACACACACACACACACACACACACAAGTCTGCGAGTAGCGAATCTCAGTGTTAGACTTGGTGTTGGTGTATCCACTGAGTTTCCTGTGTGAACTCTCCGCTGGTGTCCGTGGAGAACCTGTCCAGGGACTCGAACAGCCAACTTTGCTCTGCTGACAGGCTTTAGGACAGCAAGTGTGAACAGCCAGGGCTGTGTGTGAACAGGTTCCAACAAGATCACATGCATGTGTGAGCAATACGTGTAAACATGGGGGATCGAGCAAACGTGGCCTAACAAACAAGGAAAAACCAACCTACGAACAAACTCACTTACAAGGTAGACATTCAGAAAGGTGTAACAAATACTTGAAATAGATCCCTCCCTTTTCATTTGGGAAATATGATTATTTTTTCAGATCCAACTCACATCTTTTCATCAACTCTGGACCTGATGTTTTTCCACTCAGGCAGACTTTGGGTCTTTTACTGTGCAGCAAACCCATGAAAAAGAACACAAGGACATTTTCAGCAATAGAAATTTTATTCGTCAAGGTTTTCTGATAATGAATATTTTTTGGACTTCAAAAATGTCAAAATGGATTCAAAAGACATTTTTTATAGAGCTGAATGAATGAAGACAAGTATTAGGGGAAGGCTGTCTTGTCATACAATTCATCACTAATCATAAATACGTAAAAGAAATCTACAAAAAGTAGCTCTACCTCTGACTGTTGCCGTGCGGTTATCTTAGACGGGGACAGTCCTTCAGTCTGATGCTCAAAAGAATGTGTCATGGAGTCCATCAAAAAAAATAACCCCTCCCCCAAATGCTGTACAGGTACATTTCCATACCTCTGGATTGAGTTAGCTTAGACATTTCCAGCCGTCATGTTATTCTCATCGTCTCATGGACTGACATGAGAGATGCAGCAAACAGAAAGGGGGTATTTCACAGAACAGCCATTCCTTTAAGGCTAAAAAGAGGAACAAGCTATTTTAAAAATCAATTCAACTAGTGCCTCCCGATGTGAACTTGAACAGCTATAGGTGGTGTGTCGTTATTTCACACATAGGACAGGTAAAGGTTTATCACTGACAGACAAAAAGTGTGTGACTGGACGGTAGCAGTGATGACATGTCTGTATGGAAGGTTTGGTTAATAGTTAATAGTAGACATGGTGGGGTAAAATTTGGCCAACTCTAGAATTCCAACCCATCCAGTGGTGTAAATAAGATCACAAACGTCTGTAAACAATGTAAACACATGTTTTCTATCAAACAAACATTGCCGCTCAAAATGAGGCCCAAGAGATAAGAGCAGGTAAGAGAGACTGAATCCCAGGACTGAACGGCTTTTTGGTCGCCTTCCAGCAGTAGACATGCTGTGTCCATTTATGTAAGGGTGAGGCTAGCAGAAGAGAGACGAAGATAGTGAGAGCAGAGAGCGTGAGGACACCAATCACTGTGTAATTATCCCCCTGGTGCGTGAACTACCCAACTCTCTGTCCTTGATAGATTCACCTGACCCAATAACACAACACACGGCCACAATGGACTGGAGGCAGGATAAAGACAGCCCCATAGATCAGCTAGGGATTGGCAATGAGACAAAGACCTAACATCTGGGAGCTGCGGTGAAATTAAAGAACCGAAAGACTGAATCCTGTTACAGCTTTCCATTAATAGCCTGGGAGCTGCTTGAGAAACGGCACAAGTAGGATTCAATCTCATTTGATATTAAGGAAACACCCCTTGGCATCTCTCTCCCTCTCCGTCTCACACTCCCTCACTCTGCTGCTCACATCACTTTGTTACCTTGGAGTGATGTATTAAGCCATTTAAATTAACAATGGAATGACTTATTCTAATATGTCCGTCCTGAGAAGAGCCTGGGATGCTCGGTGTAGTGGGACATCAACACCACACACCACCTCTCAACCTCAGGCTGAGCAGCGGTGCATGTCGCTCCTTCCAGATAGCCCAAACAATATGGCCAGCCCTCCATCCAAAAGGCAAACGCTCATGTGCTCATTATGATGTGGAGAGGGCGAATAACGCCACTAAGCCTGTCACCACTGGACCTGAAAACAACATCTACCAAAGACAAGTAAGTACTTATTGCTTCTGCTGTGGTCTTAACATAAAGAATCAGTAAACACACCAAAGTCCTATAAAGAAAATGACTTTTTGGAGTTCTAGGCAACAAAGCAAACACTTGAGTCTTTATGAACTTCAGCAGCAGCTTGTAAAATATTACGTTACTGCCTCTCATCTAGTCTGTGCCTGATTTAGACTCCTAAATCATTCATACTGAGGCCTTGGTCAGCTGAATACAAATGAGGATACAGTGGGTGCACCGGCTGTCCCTGAGGGGGTGTAGAGAAATAGATCTGAGAAAAGCACAGTTTGATTGATGCTGCTACATTCTGAATAATGATCGGTTCAGAGGTCAAACTACTTCAGCAGCATGCATTATATCATTAATTACAGACATCAATAAACAATAGGACACTGTCCATATGTTTTAGCATTGCTTATGTTCCCTCTTTTCCCCACTGGATCATTTCACCATTAGTAACCGTTACACAGTGTCCTTAAAAATAGTGGAAAAAGTACACTTGCCAGCTATTGATCGCATTCTCCAAATATCAGTGACGAAAATTGCAGTTTAGTAATTACACGTTAGGAGAGAAGCACATTTCGATCTCACAGTTACATATGCAATTAAAATATTATTCATTACCTCTTAAATAAAAGCCTGGTTCTGAAATCCCATTAAATTTGGGATAATTGTGTGTGTTTAATTATAAACCGTGGCAGGAAGGAAAGAAGGGAGGAAAGAAGTTTTGGAGAAAGTAACAGAGTGTGCTGTGACCTAGATACCAGAGGAGACATTTTGTTTTAAAAGTGACCTTGCTGTGAAACCTCAGCCCAGAATAGCTCAGAGACATTTCTGTTGACTCTCCATAGACAGACCTATCAGTTTAGGTTCTAGTTAAATAGAGCTTTAATCAGTGAACGAGGCCATCAAATCCTCACATTGTTTGGTGATTAAAAATGTATAATTTTAGCCAGAAAATGCTTCTGTTCTCTTGTGATTTAGTCAGACTGGCTGCAGAAACAGAGTATATTTTTGCATTTTAATGTGGCGTATAAACATAAGCTGTGCCATTGTTTGCACAGATGCTGGTATTTTATCAGTAGAGGAACAAAATATATTCACTAATGTACAATGTAGAGATAAACGTTAACATTCACTTTATCATTTTAGGCTTCATCTAACTTATTTCACCTTATATAAAAGGAAGTGCAAATTCCAATGACGAACATCATGAAGCCCCTAACATCTATTGGAAAAGGCAGGTCCTCACCAGATGTCTGTGCTGGTTGGACGGGTATCAAGATGTATTTTCAAGGGAAAACCAATGAGAAGTATTGTTCTCCTTGTGTCAAAAAGCGCACCGAAAACTTACGAGACTTATTTTTAACCCTCTCTTTGTTTATGATCGTTCAAACCAGGCATCTACCTTTGTGTCATTTTTGTTATGAGTTGTGATTTCTGATGTGTTGTCCTGTTTGCTCTGTTGTTGATTTCATTCGCAATTTCTTACTGTTTTTTTATGCTCTTGCGTTGTCTTAGTTGAGGTTTTAATCTGCACTTGAAGGCCGATGTAAAGCATTAATAACACTCTCAAAACCCATTAAAAGGCAGCAGTCAGTTTAGCTTAACATAAACAGTAAAAACTCATTGGTAAAGCGGGAATCTGACAGCAAAGAAACATCATAGTCTGCCACACATAACAAACTGTAACCCTCATTTAAAAAAGTCGTTTTTACGGACAAGATTTCACATATCAAGATTCAGCTTTCAACTAAGCTAAGCTGAGTTAATGTGCTGCTTCATTTTGACACTACGGGTATTAAATTAAGTTTAAAACAAAACTCACAAACGGTTTAGAAAACAATATGAGTTGTTACTATAACTAAAACAATCTCTCTTTCTCCAACAAAAATAAATGAACTGAACCATTTTCTGCCTGATGTTTAGCCTAAGCTCTTGTTGACGTCTATTCTTTTTAAAATTCAGAACTTTCTATAATTTAATTGTCACGGTGTGCTTTTACTTGACGTGTCTGTAAACTTCCTGTACCACTGCATATTTTTTTTTTAGATTTTTGTCTACATATTAGCTGTAGCCCGTGTTGGGGTTCATGTGGTTGCTGTCCCGGCGCCGCGTCCCCTGCTGGCTCCCTCTGAGCAGCTTGGCTCGGGCCGGTGGCTTCAACCTGCAGGCAGCCACAGGACAGCCCAAGCGGAGCTGCCTGCCACTCCTGTGCTTCATTAGGAAACAAAATATAAGGTTTCCACTCCATTAGGAATGACTTTAGGAGTGAAAGCACATAAGACGCCGACTCACCTCATCAACAATGCATTGCAATAACGTCTGAGGATGAATGAGAGCGAGCAGAGAGGGGAGAGAGAAAACAGCATTAGCCTGTATACAATGTCTTTACAGCAGAGCAGAAAGGAGAAAAATCATTAATGCAATAAAATGTGGTCAGATTAATCAAATGCCTCAAACTCTTATGAAAATATTACAGGGGGGAGAATTTTCTATTACATCTAATGGTATCTAATCTAATACTGGCAGTTAAAGGCTTGGGCATCTATTTATTGTGAAACACAATTTAGGAAGTTTAAGGGGAAGCAGTGAAGCATGTGTGTAACATAGCCGTCAGGAGCATAGGCAGAGATCTTATTCTGCTATTTTCTTTTCTCCAACTCATAAAAGCTTACCATTAAAGAGTGTAGGTCTGTGAGTTTGACGGAGGGAGAATACACAGAGGGGAAAGGCAATAGGTAATTAGTGTGTCATAATCAAAATGACCCACTCGGACATTTTATGATCAGCAAGACAAAATTACTGCACCACTGGTGGCAATCTGTGGACATGTTTTAACACCATTAACATAATGAAAATACACAAATGTTAATAGCCCACCCTTTCGTACTGACGAGGACTTGAAGAACAATTTTAATTTCACAGTGCATTTTCACTATCCTGCTCGATGTGGGGAAATGGCAGGTTGAGAATACATACAATCTTTTCATAAATGACTTGAAAGGAGGAAAAAAGTCCCCTTGTCTCTTAAAACAATCTGCGAAAAGTATCATTCCCTTGTCATACATCTCCAGTGAGAGACTACAAAGGATCTTATTTTCAATTAAAATCTCATTTGCTTCCGAGTTCAAATGAAATCATGTTGTGAATTAGCACATGAATTTACATATTGGGATGTCTGCCAGTACACAAAGAGACTAATTTACCTTAAAGAATGATTTAAAAAAAAAAGAAAAGAAATATCTCAGTGATGGTGTTAGAGCAACGATGCATAAGTGGGATCTCAGAAAACATTTACCAAAATGCTGCAGCGATGAAAGACTGGATTGTAAAAAGTCACCAGTGAAAAACACGTCAGTTGTGTTGATGCGCAAAACTTCACTTCAGAGAGGAGAGAGTTTCTGAAACACAAGATTAAGTTTTAAACTTTTGAAACTCACTAAAACATACTGTCAGATTATTGTTTTACTGTTAATGACTCAATCAAGAAATATTAACCATTCATTTCTGTCTATCCTCAGCAAACCATTGAAGCTAACCATCCAGGGAAATGTTCATCATTGTAATGTGTTTTTAGAACACTCAACTGCATGCAGCCATATATTTGATTGACTTCTACCCAAAATACACACCTTCAGTCAGAGATCCACTGGGCCTCGGAGTGTCCACACTAAATTACTTGCTCATTTTGCAAGACCTTCTCTGATAAAAGCGCCACAGCTGTTATTGATTCATTCTTTCAATTAAATAAAGCTTTGCTCTCTCCACTGCTTGTAAATACCCAGAGACCCCCTATCCAACACAATATCCATTCTTCTTACACTGGTAACATTATCAGTCTGCACGCAAAATTAATTCCCCCACTATTGCTGAAATAACTATAATTGCAAACTACACAGAGAAAGAAATTGGAAAGGGGTTTTAATATACATTTCCAGGTGTATTCTCTATTTGTTCAAGTCAATAACATTTTTCATTAACATTTGTAATAAAAAGCAACTTCTGTTCCCTGCTCATTTCCTTTTTAATTCAGAGATGAATTCACGGCACACTTTCCAAACTGCTACATGCTGCACTTTCTCATTTAATTTGGTTTAAGACATCCAAATGAGATTAACGCTGGCTATCAACTATAAAACATTTTAATTTACATATTTATCAGCTGAATGAGCCATGACTCACAATAGGTAAGATCTATTAACATGATTGCATGTAGATACAACACTTTGATATAATAGGAAATCAATATGTGGATGAAGATGGATAGCAGCTGTAAGTGTGCAGTCCTTGCCATTTCAAATATTTATTGAGTTTTTTTAATTGACAGGCTAGCATTTGTGAGGAAGCACTGAAAAGCTAATCTGCCACTTCTAAAGCTGCACACTCTCTTATTAACAAGGATGTTCATTTGAGGGCAAATAAAAAAGAAAAGCATTGAGACGGTCACTATGCAAGGACATTCAGGCGTCTCCACGGACGGGCCGAGAAGAAACGGAGAGAAGAAGAGAGGGAGCCTCTTATTTGTACGCTAGTCTACATTGTTATCCCGCTGACAATCTGTCGGGTGGCCAGAAATCGCTATGATTTGGCCTCAGCTGTACTGAGGTCAGCTCTCTGCTCGTCTGTACTGGAATTATGGGCTAGCCTTTTGCCCGCGGCACACAGATTTAGCTGTGACCCTGAACACGGCCTCCCCAAGAGGTTGACAAATTTTAACACCACGTTTTCCCAACTTCGCTCAGAAAACCAAATCAACTCAGCAACCCACGATCCATCCTGGCTGGTAGTTTCTCCCTATTCTCATATCTCATCTCAGATATAATGGGAAAATCGAATGTCTGTGAAGAGGAATCTTTAAAGATTCCTGAAAAATAAGGGCATGTCCTGGAATAACAAGGGACAGTGAGTGCTCACAGCAGCCCAGGTACAAAATAATGTAACGTTTTACTGCTGCCTATGAATGCATACGAATGAATAAAGTAAAACCAAATGATCATTTGTGAAAAACTGTGTTTTTGAAGAAACGGTAACTTTAAATTTACCAGTAACTTACATCTTTCGCTGGTCGACTGGTTCCAAATAAAGGGCACTAAGGCAGATGAATAAAGTGTTTGCTGAACGGATCAGATGAATTTCATTGTGAAGACAAAACTGCCGTCCTTCTGCAAATATCTCTGCTTCGGATGTTCATCTGTGTGATAACAATCATGACAAATATCTTGGGAGTTCTTGCACCTCTTCTCTTTCAAAAACCATGAAAGCACATAGTTCTACCCCAAGACAGGAAAGAAGGGGAAAAAAATGAGCAAACACGAGAGACGTAATAAATCAGAACGCTCTTTGCTGGCGGCTGCACGCACATTAGACCACATCTCAAGATTTTCAAACGCAAACCACAGAACGAAACTCCATTACCTCCTGACACAGAATGCAAATGAATCACAACATGGGGTGGGATGGAATTAAAGACCTTTCTCTAATCAATGACAAGCCAGGATGAAGCCCTCTCTTCCATGGCTCTGCCATCGGCAAACTTCATGCCCCCTGAAAACACACACTCACTCACACACACATACCAACATACACATTTTTGCCATGATATTTCTGGCGATCTTCTCATATAACATTTTCAAACTGGTAGTGGGAATGTGAGCTGACTGCATGACCTGAGTGTTGTCTTAGCTTTTCCATATTTCAGACATCGTGTCTGATTTTGTAAAGTGGATGGCATCGGACTGGCTGTGAGGTGAAGGGAAGAGCTGTGTCTGTTCTACTGTGTTCTTTTCTGCTCAGACAGATGCACAGGCCTGTGTAAATGACAGCCTGAGCCTGAGGATGTCTGCTGGCTGCCGCACGGCCTGCTACAGCCTGCAGGTGAAGTGTCTGTGGCGCCATATGGAGCAGGGAAAATTAACAACGAGAGGAAATTCTCCAGAACAGCGGGAGGCCTTGCTAGTCTCTCCTCCAAACAAAATTTAAAGACGTAGAGAAACAAGAGAGGGGGAGTGATAAAATTAATGGGGTTCAACATTTTAACACAACACCGACGGCAATGTTTGCACAGAAAAACAAGAATTCCCTTTACAGTTTAGTCACATTGCACTCCTGCATTATAAATCAGTGCTTGGCTTAAGTAGTTTGACCTGTTCTATAAACGTACATTAACCCTTCTGCTGCTCCCTCCCAGGTTGCAGCCCGCTCCCCAATACCAGCGCAGTGGCTGTTAGTGCAGGTGAGCCGCCTCCGTCCCTGGTGGCTCCTTACGCTTCCTCCCATCTTAGTGGAGGTGCCCCCCGTGGAGCCTCTCTCGGTTTGGGTCATTGATTACAAAGAGCCTCCTGGTTTTGTCTGACAGATGTGAATCCATGCTATTTAATTTGGAGAGTTACCCTCAAAGGGACCACCATTAGCTTTCCAATCTGACCACAAATAGTGTTCCATTAAGCAAAGAGTTTGAGAAGCTCTGGTGGTGCGTCTCCTGACAGCATGGTGGAAGCCTTGGCATATTACACTGAATGTTAAATGCTTGGTTGTTTAAACAAAAGGGAGATCTTACTTTAAAGAACGTCTTTGTTTTAGAGATACATAAAGAGTCCCCTCAGCGGGATTCTTCAGGCATATTAGAGCTGAAACTGTCCTTGTTTAGTGTCTAAAGAGGGTGGGGTTGGTAGTTAAAATGTTAATAAGTGCAATTCAGTTTTAATTTAACAGCCCTCTGCATTCCTAATTACTCCACTAGCTGTGAATAAATGAGGAAGAGAGCTCATCTTGTGCCCTCTGCTTTCAACACAAAACACATTTTACCATTTCCAATATGAAGCTAACGAGGACTGTGAGGAAACTGATCTCGACTCATCGTCTCCTCATGAACAAATCGGCATGGCTCAGTTGGCGATTTCAGCTTTTATTTTCTCAACAGGCAGAAGCCCTCAAATCTTTGTGAGAGCTTTCTCAAATCCTGTTGATAAACTCACAGAACAAGTGTGAAAAGTGCGAGAAAGCAAAACAAATTCAAAGAAAAGAGCCCATAAAAAGGAGCGCGACTATCAGGAAATGTTCTTTTTAAAACATTCAACAATAGAGGCACGCATCCCTGTGCAGCCATTGAATAAAACTGTGCATAAATTACTTTATGTAATCATACAATGTAGATTAGCATGATAATGGTGGGTGTTAATAGATGCCAGGAAGCAGGGAGTGACAGCACTTTGAAATGAGACATGCTTGGGGCAGTGGGCTCACACACTCTCATGCATACACACAGCATTAGGGAATAGCCAGTGAGGCTCTTGTGCCATTACGACAAATGTGAGTGACGGGGAAGAAAGTCACATCTAGCCAGCTGCCTGAAGGCTGCTACAGTATTTCCACAAGTCTATAGGCTCCTGGTCTCTTGGGGAGCTCTATTAATTGTGAGTAAAATGGTCCACCATTAGATCTGATGCTTTAAGAGACCAGAGGACATCTTACCCAGCCACAAGGGCCAGATTCAAAAGCTTGCTGAAATAATTCCACCCTAGATAAGGGAAGATTTTCTCCAAGTTTTCTTCTTTTTCTGAAAGAAAGTAATGTAGCGCCTGACAAAATACATTTTTCTTGGGTATTTCCTTTGATATTTGTATAAGTCTGGGGGTACACTTTGGAAGGAGGAACCCACCGTAACACCGGTCCACTTGGTTTGTGTCATAACGCACATAATTATCCTTTATGGATAAATGGGTGTGGGTTCTTAGGGAACAATGTAATAAACTTGAAGAGGACACGATCAAAATGTCTTTTACAGTCTCAAGCTCATTTGAAGTCCGGCTCTAATCTCCTCTGACCAAGAAGAAGAGCAGCCCACATAATTGCAAGGGTTTGAAGACAGCTCTACAGTTGCAGTAAAGTCCCCTTTTCTGACAGCCCAGTAGCCATTAGCTAATCAGACTAAATTTAACCTCCAACAGTGAAAAAAGAGGGGTAAAAAGACAGCAGGGATAAACCAAAGAATAGGTCAAGGGCACTTATTTAAAAAGCCTCCTTGAACACAGTTGGAACCTTCAACACAAATAACTAGTCCCGCTTCCTTTCATCCTCCAAACGCCTGCAGATCACAGTCTGGTTGAGGTACAAGGTAGAAGCATACGGACCTATAGATTTTCAGACTAAGCGGGTGTGACCACTCCTGTGGATTAGTCCAACTCAGAATGGTTTTAACGCAACAGCAGTTTGATCAACGCTGATCCGGCTTATCCAGATTTGCGCTCATGTGACTCGACACTCTTCACTGTGGAGCATCTCGTCTGATGTTATGATAAACTACATCCAGAGAAAGCTTAACATGTTGATTGCTTCTGTTTTGTTCTTTTTATAAATATGATAATGAGAAATACAACTATGATAGAAACAATTGGCATGGTGACTGCTGATATTAGGTAACATACTGCTTAACTCTACACAGAACCTGTTCAGGATTATTACTGTCCAGACCATGTAGCATATACCTCTTAACATCTAGGTGAATTGCTTTATTCTCTTGGCATCTGTATTCTCACATCCCCTAGTAGTTCAACAGTACTCCGGAGTTCATCGATACATAAGAAGGGGCTCCAGCTCCGGGAACCTGCACCGCTGACTTTCTGACAGGAAGGACTCAAGAGAAAGTAAACATTCATGGGAAAATCTGGGGGTCAAATCACAACACCAGCACGCTGAGGATGGCTGACTGAAAATTAATTAAAAACGCCCGTGTGCAGTGAATGACAGGCTGCTTTTGTTGGTCGGCTGCATTGATGAAGGAGGCATGACGGTCTTATGTCCCTGATGCTGGTGGGCCCCTGGTGGTCTCAGCCATTGTCTCTCTGCCAAGCTCGTGGCTTATCAGCAGCAGCATATAAATGAAGCTGCTGCGTTGTTTGTGTGAATGGTAATTACAACATTCACATATTTGTGCATTAGAACAATCACATCTTAGTCAAGATTGAGATGGGATGGAGGAGAAAGATGGACAGTCAGACAGATCTTTGGAAAATGTGTTGAGTTAAACAAAGAAATACCCAGCCTTCAATAAAACAAATAAACAAACTAGTTGCTGGTGACATCCAAACACAGTTCAAATGACAATCCACAATCCTATGGATATATCTTCTCCAGTCTGCAGTCTTCAAACTGTTTTACTGCTGAAAAGATTGAAAGTCCAAGAGCATTTAAGCAGGATGAAGCTCAGAGTTTAATGTGCTCCATCAATCCAATTCACACCAGGCTGCAGCCTCTACATCTGTCCTGTGAGACCATCAGAGTAGTTTAGTGGCATGTTGCAGTTTAAAGGTGCAACAGAAGAGTCAGGTAACAAGGGAAAAAATAGTCTTACCAACTCTTAGTTTTAACTACCCTGGTTCCCTTTGGCCCACACTCATTAAATGCAGAATGCATTTGTCCTTGTAGCTTCTCACACGTGCACACACACAAACAATGACGCACAGGCTGCAGTTCACAACTCACCACATTTAAAGGTGGTGGCCATTAGGTGCAAATGGATGGTGTTCTGCCCAAGTCTCAGTTGAGCATGTTTCAGGAGCAAGGTGAATGCAAAGGCCAACAGATCAG
Organism: Antennarius striatus; assembly: GCF_040054535.1. NCBI lineage: Eukaryota > Metazoa > Chordata > Actinopteri > Lophiiformes > Antennariidae > Antennarius > Antennarius striatus. The sequence goes on from NC_090779.1 coordinate 8,749,187, forward strand.
ATCCATTAAAGTCCACCTGATAACATGGAGCTCTGCAGCCACCACAAAGACACTAGTTTAGCTGCAAAATCAATGAGGCTCTGACAACAAAGTGTTGACAGAAGGAAAAAGAAAAGAATTTGGTACTTAAAATATAAAACAGAAGATGATATTGTACGAAACTTTTTTAGTCAAACTAAAAATTTTACTGAAAATACAAATTTCTGATTTCTGAAACAAATCTGCAATCTGAGAATTCCAGCTTCTCCATTTTTAATATGCTTTTCTATGTTTTGTGTTTTTAGACAAAAATATCTTGGGATTTAAGGTGTCAGCTGGATAAAACACTCAAAATCCAGCCCTGTGAGTTTTGTGAAGAAATGTATTATGAAGAGAATTCTAGATTGTTGCCTTCGTCAGGGTTGCTGGTATCACGATAAAGCCATATGCCCTTCAAGTGTTACTTGAGTTTTAACTTCACATGTTTTTCTCTGTAAGACAGTGAAGTTGTTTCAGAATTTGTATCATCCAAACTCTAGTTGGACATTTGTAAAGCTTGGCCTCTGAGATTCTAGGATTTTTTTTAATGGAGTTGTTTTCTGATATTTTAAAGAAGATTCATCAATAATTAGATGAAAAGTAATACATTAAAAAAAAAGAGAGTTGCTGCTCTGCTTCAGTGAGCTTCTGATAATTCTGAAGAATATAAATGGACCATTATACTGTATTAGAAGAGTGGAAGAAAATGATTTGTATGTAAAATTTAGAAAGACACAAAATAATGTAACACACTAAGGAAAAGGCCAGGACAATACAATACAATAATACATAGTAATAGAACAGATTGTAGAAATATTGCAACACATGATTTCCATATTTGTGTAGTCTCACAAATGTGTAGGAAATAAATAAACAATAGTAGAAACAAAACACAATTTTGTATTTATGCCAGTGATTTACTCATTGACGTGTTGTCAGACAAAATGTGGGAACACAAACCTTTTCACTGCCGACTGCCTTTACAGAGGTACTTTCATTAAAAAGATATCGCACATATACCTCTAAATCCATCTATGACCTAAGACATATAGAATAAACAACAAATAAACAAACACATCCAAGCCCAATAAACAAGGGATGCCAGAGCAAAACCAGAAGCTGGAGGGGCTCTCTTGTCGGCTCCAGGGCAGCCTACAGGGTCAAAGGAGCTGCGCTAAGCTCCATAGGCTAGTCAAGTGACTCAATTACCACGTTTGCTCTGTGTGTTGACCTCTCAATTAGTCTGGAACTGTAACAATCTGTCCACCAAATGCACTCATTCATCACCAACTGCCCAAACCACCATACTGTTTCTCTGAGCCACCTCACTAGAGAAGAGGGCAGGCAGAGGTCAAATTAAACACTGGCCTTTGCAACTACCCTCCTTTAATATCCTCTGTTCAACAGGATAAGCCTCTGGTAGGCCCACAGTCATCACACATGCAGTGCAACAAGCCACTAGGCATTAGGGTAACAGAAGAGACATGACTGCAGGCTCCAGGAGGTCGGGGGTTTCAGAACATTCAATTTCTGTCTGCATTATGATGGTATACCTTCATTATTGTAAGTTTGAGAATGTGATGGAAAGTTTGAAGTTTGAACAAGGTTTAAAAGGAATGAGGTAAGTAAAGGTGCTGTAGAAGTAAGTAAGACGGCAATAGTGCAGATATCCAGATATATTCTACCTGGGTGTTAGGTGTGTCACCATTACCTCATAATCTCCTCAAAGCAGGACCAATGATAGAGGCTCTCGGCTCCTGGTTTCGCTGTCATCACCGGCCAGCACAGCCGTGCTCCCCTTACCCCTCTCCTGCTGTGGTTTGGGTTGCAGTCACAGTCAAAGTGAAGCTCTGATGATTTAATTATGATACTGGTTCATTCAGTCACATAGGTTGGGTTTCCCAGTCAAGGATGAACTGATATGAGCTCAGTGAGGTTTACGCTGACAGAAGCACATGTTGGATCCCAAGCAGAAAACATTTAATCTCCCCAGAAGGCCAGCCAGAGGGTGTAGGGTCTCCGGGGGTAGACGTCCCATCTTGGCATCACACTCCGCTCTGTGTAGCTAAGCCTGTCACTCTGCTCTCAGTGGCCTAGTTTATTCATGATATATAACTATCCGTTGTCTCGCTACCTGCACTGGTTCATCTCTTGCCCAGCAAAGTAAGTGACGCACCTCATCTGGGGGATTCAGTTACCCAGAAAAAACTGCTTGTCACGTGCCTCCCAGACTGCTTTGATTAATGGGTGACACCTGCACCTTGCTAGTATCTGTCATAAGCGATAATCAACTATGATGCCCTGATGGCTCCAGCACATATTTAACCCCTGACTTCTTATATAAACTTCATCTACGCAGCCAAGCAGTGAGCAGCTGCATGTCTTTTGTTTCCTGATCCAGTCTGTTATGACTCCAGGGTCTGCTTTACACTTTTTAGTTTGATGACTTGCTTTTGCTTTAAACTACAATCAATACCTTTTAAGCAAAAACTGCATTTCTTAATTAAGGGACGAGGGAGATATCAATCTGGAGCCATTATGCACCAGGCCTTATGGTGTCTGACATTTAGATGTGATTACACCAGTGCCTGTATACTGTCATTGAAGTCATTAGACTGCTGTCATCTCAACATGTTTTCCTGGTCTCATTAACACTGCTTTCATAATGCAATGTGAGACTTACCTATAAGCTAAAACCTGTAGGAGAGGTTACTTTTGTTTTCAGCGTTTTCCCTGAGGAATTATTTTTGATGAGGTGTTTAAACCTCTGCTCACATTGTAGTCGAACAGTTGGTTAGTAGAAGTAAGACTGGATTTAAATTACATTTTGGTTAGACATTTAGTGTCCCTTGTGGAAGAATGTCACTGACATTAGTGATCCCCTTAAGAAATCATTAGGTCGTAGTGTAACTGTGAGTTATCATAAAAAAACACCGGCAAAAGTAACATTATTCCTAATTTTTATTGAGTTATTGGTGGCAAAATTAATATGCCAACAATGAAAGCATGATAGAAGACATTTTAAATTTTATTGATAATTCTAACGTAAAATTATTTAAATTTTACGTTAGAATTATCATTGTGACCATGCTAGCATGCTAATATTAGTTCAATCCAGTTTGATTAGGTTTGTGAGTTTGAAGGTTTCTCAAATGTTGAACTTCTGCAAATGTTTTTGTAGTATGGTGCTGAAAAACTGTTATAATATCAAGGAGAAATGAGGAATTTGCATTACCAAATGGTCCACTGCGAAAAACGTGATGAGTGGCCGTGTACCTGACTGGCCATCACAGCACCTTTATCTGATAGCATCCTGTAGCAGCAAAAGCTACACCCGTCTGTTAACTTGCATTGTTTTTCTGGAACCCTCTGCATTGACATCTTCATTGCATTCACAGACTGCCTTCATGTAAGTGAATGAGATGGCTGCAGGAATCCTACAGGTTTGAAGGTGGCAGTCTTGTTACACAAGGGGCGACGGTAGACGTGCAAAATACAAGTTTACATTAAACGGAGCTGGAGCCAGTCTGACCCTTGAAACAGTGTCCCAGTCAGGTGCATCTTATTTACATTCAAGCCTGGGCTACACTGAATGGCATCAACTATTCATGGCGCATTTTAAAGCACCCATCAAATGACAGTTGTGACCTCAGTGTGAACATGGGGTTGTGTTACAAATACTGAAAGCTTAAAGCAGCAACAAGGAAAGAGTTTAATTTTAAATCTTTTTTTTTTTTTTTTTTTAGGTTAAGTCAATTTTTCATCTCTTTCTGTGGAGTGCTTTAAGGCATGCTTTGCAGCATTGGGCTATAAATAAATAAAACCTGACTTGTCTCTAGTTGAGAGGAACACCATCTGCTGAGCATTTAAAGGCCATCCGCACTATTATGTTCAACAACACCTCCCTAAAAGCTGTTGTCTCACACTACAGCACAGAACACATATCAAGAGTTTGGCACAAGTGCCAGACATTGAAAATATGTTCAGTTGCAACAAGCTTTTAAAATAGAACAACATCTTTCATCATCTAAGGTGCAGCCTGCACCTGTACATATTCTTCTGGAAGTGCTAGTGCTCCCTTAGCTGTTTGTTGTTGTTGTTTTAATTAAAAAGACAGATGGGTGGGTAAAAAATAACAGGTTGTATTTGTGTGTAGTCAAACTGTTCTCTGTGTAACTGCATACAATCCTGCATGACAGATATTCAGGAAAAAGCCAAACAGACCGCATGGCAGAGTTATTTTCTGGGAAACCAATCTAATGTAATATCCCCCATGACCTGCTTTATACAAATAACCCAGGCGTAGCGGTCAGCCTGGTAGGGTATTTACAGGAGTCGCTGCATGTACATGAGGTGGAGCACAAAACAAATTATAGATCAGGTAAATGGCCACAAGGCTCGGCCTCCCAAGCTGTGCTGCAGACAGAGGATACATCCCACACAGTATCTACGTTGTGGAGGCTACTGTATGCACACTAAATGATAGCTCTTGTGTTTGGGTGATAATCAATTCAGAGGGATTAGTTAAAAGTGGGAGACAAAACACTAACAAATCAGGTGCCTTCTTCTAAAACAGCACCATAAAGATATAGAGCAGCAGAGCATATAGATTTTCCACAGGGCTCAATTGTGTGAGAAGTTGTTTGGCTTGCATTATTGACTTTCTCAGTATGGTGGAACCGCGGTAGTTAGGTGCCTTTCCTCAACTCTAATTATGATGTCATAAACAGGAGAGGCCATTAATGAAACCCACTCATGGCTTTAAAACCCGCAGATAGGATTTGGAGAAGAGAGGAGAGGGAGGCTAAGAGAGGTCTTAGAGTAGTCATGGTATCAATCACAGCAAACTACTCCTCTGTTGAGTAACGAGCATGAGAGCTGGTCAATAAGTCAGCCAAAGAGCCAACAGACTGTAATAGAGACACAGCAGAGGATGAGAAGACAGGGGTGTGTGTCCTGAGAACGCCTGTCATCATCAGAAGGCCGCAGCCATGCATCATCAAGGAGAAAAAGTCAGGGTGTCATGTGCTTGTCTGCAAAAATCAATATCCGCTGCCGGTCATGCATTTCCTCCAACATCAGAAGGACAAAATCTGACTTTTTACCTTTTTAACCTGCTTTTACATTGTGAACTAGACCACTCTCTCTTTACCCCTTTGCTGTGAATTGACACTTACAGGACCGAGATAAAAGGGAATTTTCACAGCTCAAGCCGTATGATTGAAATGTGGAGGGCGTGCAGTATCTCCACACTCCTAAGCATTCAGGCAGGTCACATCAAGTTCAGCCCAACGAGAGGTGGAAGATCAATGTGACATTTGCTCTACAATAAAACTGTAATACTGGAGAGAAGAGGCTGATGAAAAACATACTGACAGATTAGTTATGTTAGAGCTATGTCATTTGATTTTGAAGAATAAGCTACGTGGAAAACGAGTCTCCTATACAGTCATTAGAGGAGGTGAGAGGAGGAAAGATTTCCCTCACACCACAAGACAATCTAGGGAGGTATCACCTTTTTTCATGAGTTTATGCTCTTCATTGAACAACATAACTCATTAGATGACAGGTTATAAGAATATAATTGCTGTCTTTGCTGTTGATGAATGTTTTTATCATTCCATTTATATGACATCAGAAATTCAAGGAATATAATTTTTCAATAATGACAATAATGTATTTGCTCATGTCCTGTATTTCAAGAAAACTTTCGCTAATTTTTGTGGTCAATCATATTGCATTATATGAAAGAAATATCTGATGTCATAGCATGAAAGAAAAGCAAACATTGAACAGGATATCTGTCTCTCATCATTGTTATGTGAGCCCTGACAAAAACCAGATACTGCACATACTATGACAATTACACAGATGATCTTTAGTTCCGTTCCACATTCGGTTCCGTATTTCAGCTTCGTAAACACAGCACATTATCAGTTGTGATAGTACATGCAGTATAACCATGCTGTCACACATTTCCCCCCAGAAACATTGTAAAGTAGTGGCCAGACAGGATAATTTTAGTTGGATCAAATGAGGCAGTGAATATTTCACTGTCACCTCAAATTGGTGCTGCACTGCAATACTCAATTTTTTGCTGAAATCACCAATTAGAAATTCATGTACCTGAATGTGTCACTGCTAGATGACATAATTAAATCTGCATTTGGTAACATCAGAGAAATGAGCAAGAGGAAGCTGGATCTGGAAAAAAAAGAAAAGAAAAAAGAATCAAATAAAGAAACTCTTTTTTATCAGGCCTCACTTCGAAGCCTCACCTCTGCAACGCTTGAACATCTGCAGCCACATGTGTTGGTGTAGATTGTCAGTCATCCACGACTTGATAATTCTTGAAGCCTGACTCTGAAGTAACTGGACTTTTTTCTAGGGTCTGAAGATGTTTCACCTCTCATCTGGTTCTGGTGTGGAGTACAGCTGAGTACAAATATAAAAAAAATATATCGTAATTTAGCTACCAATAGCAGCTTTAGTATTTTTCTAATTTTACTTTTAAAAAGAGTTTGAATACCTTCTCCACTGATGGTGTGACATGTAGCGTGTCTACATGCATTTACTATATGATGGCTGCAGTAAAGCCATTTTGATTTTCTAGAGTGTGAAGCAATAAAATGTAATTACAACATGTTTTACTATTGACTTCAAGACGGACTCTCAACAGCCGAAGCAATTTCATGCTGCCTGTAAAAACAGAATCCAACAAGAAGGAAAGGCAGAGTCATGCTTGAGTGCCAGAGGAGGGAGAGCGAGGCATTGATAGCCCTCCATGGACTATACGCAGACCTGACCAGACACATGCACTGCGGATCTAAACTAGACAAATCTATTTCAGACACATATTAGATAAATATTTATACACCATAAACTGTATCAATAAATCCCTTGGGGAGGGGAAGCTATTCCACAACATGTCAATAACTGATTTCACCGGCAGGTAATCATTTTTCTCTCAATGGAGGAGCTTGATATGATGTCGATACATGCTGTCAGAGTTCATTTAGGCCGTAGCAGTTAGAGAGAGGCTCGCTGAGGGGATACGGCACGCTTCTATTCAGCTCCATTGATTGGGTTGGCAGTGGGGGGAGAGGAGCTGACTGTCATGTCTTATGTCTTACGCCATGTGTTGTATTAAGCTGCGTGGAGACTACGAGCTGTGAGGAAGGTCTTCAACTCCATCTGACCGCATTGTTACATGGGGCACATGGGAGTCGGGGCTTTTAATTGTCTGGTGGAGACATACAAGTTGCCAGGATACATGTGAAGGGGGAGACGCATCGGAGGTTCGGACGTCTGAAATGGCAATTGCACAACAGTACTCTGATACGATGAATGTATACAATCAGTCAGGATAAAGATCTCACCCTTGGCGGCATGAAAGGGGGAAGTGAGCAGCTCTCAGGAAAAATCAATACAGAACCGCTCATTTTGGAGGGACATGTGTGTCACAGTCAATAGGAGTTAATAGGCTGGGTTGTTCAGTGAAGACAGGCAGCTTGGGAGAGCAGCCCACTCTGACAGCTTAATACATACTGAATGGCAAGCTGGCTCCATGTAACAGTCACTGTGGACACATCAAGAGTGGAATGGAACCTGATGGGCACAGGCAAAAGTTAATTATAGCATGGAGCTGAAGCTGTTACACACAGAAGTACAGAACTACCCATCTGGTAATCAGAACAGACACACACAGCTGACCCACAGCCCAGAAATACACACTACGCACGTTAATTCTCTATTATTAACAATGACTATAATACACACTGTGGAAGAAAGTTTGTTTAAAGCTGCCAGCCTGATGGATGATTCTCAGCATGAACTGCCTCACAATGTGTGGATGACTGAGACATTCACCGGAGGTTCCGGTGCACACACAGCGACAGATAATGTCTGAGTCGTAACAGCATCATGTGTGGATCACTTCTGGTTCTAATTAATCAGTGCAGTACCAACAGGCTCATCACAGGTTAAGTGGCTCAGAGGAAGGGTGTTGGACCTTGTGACAAAACAAGAGGCGTCTTTTTTGTTTTTTCCTAGAGTGTTGTAGTATATTCTGCTACTAATGATTGAGCTCCAGATCAGGCAAACACAGGGAAACGTCTAATAATAACTTCATTAATTGGGGTCTGCAGGTCACACTGTTTGTCTCCTCTTAATTAGCACTCAGTAAGACCTAAAGTAGATGTTATTATCTCTTAATTTTTTCAGCTTGCTAATTATTAATTAATCAGTTTACAGCAGGGTTAAAATGATCTATTACATTTTTATCATATAAATGAAAAAAAAAGGTTAATTAAAAGGTTAGTCTAAATAATTTCTATTCATCTGAATATTCTCTGTGAGAACCAAGGTCTCAAAAATAATAGTGTATTGGATTAAATATTCTGACATACAAGTCAGTTTCATCCTCTTTTTTTTTTTGATTGTTAGGAATGTTTAAGGAAAGGAAAAAGGGTGATGCAGTCATACAGGACTGAGAAAGAGTGAGAGGGAGAAGTAAAAAGGTCTTGGCTCCAATTGACATTTCAATAAGTGGAACAGAGCGTTTGCAATCCATTCCCAACTTTTCTGAAACAATTATTGAGATGGTACCTTCAGGCAATGTGTGTTCCTGGTCCCTGGAGTCCTGCTGGCTGAAACAGTAATTGACTAAATTGTAGAACACATCAAGGCCTTCTACAAATTTGCCAAAAAAGAATCGTTTAAAATGAAATGAGGGTGACTCTCAAATTAGCAAGGAGTATGATTGAGATGTGGCTCTGGGAATTAAGGAGCATGATTTAGAGCTGTGCAGAAGGGAGCATCTGTGAATAGTCCAGTGTTACTCACCACCATGCTCTGACTCATATTTACATATCACTGTGCTCTAGCAGACCTTCAGTAAAACACCACAGCTCATATAGAAGTGATTGTAACACACTCTACACTATAACAAATATATACACGCTTTCATAGATAAACTTTGAGATTTTATACATGCAGTACACATGCTTTGCATCCATATATGTTTTGTATGTTTCATTGTTCCACAAGGTAACACAGTGTGTAATTGTGGCATCAGATGCATGACTGACAAGACCCGAAAATGAAAAACAAACCAAACGGAATCTGCTGCGCTGCAACATCAATAAAAATAACAGTACAAAAATATAAACAGTCACCCACACACTGTATTGTAAGAGGAACTGACTTCAGGCTTGAGTGGAGTCATTTGAGCTCATGCAGGAAACAGTTCCATAGCTAAAAACAATAATGTTCTCAGTGCTGTGTGATAAATCATGTGACACAAATCACACTGGTTTAAAAATATTGTGCTTCAAGGTGTTTGGGAAAGTGATCTTAGCTACATTTTACAAGGTGTACTCATTTCTGAAAAACACCAGCAAATTACCCTGACTGTTAACGGCCTGACAGTTTTGATTGATTGTTGTGCAGACACTGTGTTGATTGTTGCCTGTTGGGCCATTCCTGTGGCTCCCAGCAGTCACTGCTTTCTTCTCACCCTGGCTAAACTCTTCCAACCAGTGATGAGTAATTACCAAGTTCATTAGCCACGCTAGTGGCCTAGAGATTTATTAAAACAAGATTTGTCAACTACCCACTGTAATGCTCACGTGTTGGCCTTCTTTATGAACCATGGGATTAATCAAAATATGTTGAATCGTCTGCTCAAGATTGAAAGAAATTTAAAAATGGTGTCTATCTAGTGTTTAAATAATGATTTAGATTTAGACTTACTGTAGAAATGTAACAAACAATTGTATCATCATTTAATAATAACAGCAACAAGAATTTATTATGTATTAATTATTATTATTATCATTATCATTATTATTATTATTATTATTATTATTATTATTATTATTATTATTATTAGTAGTAGTAGTAGTAGTAGTAGTAGTAGTAGTAGTAGTATTAGTATTGTTATTATATTATTATTATTAATAATAATAATAGCAATAACGACACCAATAATAATAATAATAATAATAATAATAATTATTATTATTATTATTATTATATTAATAATAAATGTTCTATTTTGTTTCCAAAAGTAAAAATATATGAATTATAGAATTTATCCTTTTTAAATCGCTATATATTGATAGTTGGCTGTTTACTGATATTCTTTGTTCTAATTGACCAATCCAGTCAGTTGATTCATCTTGAATGAGAATACAAATGTCTTGATGATGATAATACCTTAGGAAGCTGGACTAAACTTCAGCAACAATGACCCTGTAAACAATCAGCTAGTATAGAACATGATAGGTTTATTTCTTGAAAAAAGAAAAGAAAAAGAAGGGCATTCCTACAGCACACAGCTACAACATGAGAAAGAACGGTACCTTGATTCATTCAAACCAACTGAAAACTTTTTGTTACATCCTACAAACAAACCCCCCCCCCCAATAGACAAACAAAGATTAGATGACATGGCCTTTGGTGGCAGTAAAAATATATATGATTTAAGTAAACTCTTTGGATCCATGTTTACCTTCTTTTTCCCCAATAAGATCAGGGACAGAGGGTCCAGAATGCCACAATGAGAAAAGTACATTACTCCTCAGTAAATAAAAATGGCAGTCACTAAACAACAGACTTTTCCTCCCTAGTTTGTGTGAAGGGAAAGAGCCACAAGCTATCTTAGAACAATTTCCAAGTAATTTTTCTTTAATAGGAAAATTGTTACTTATTGATCTGCACTTTGTAAAACCTCCCAGCAATACTCCTATCACCACAGCTGTCAAAATCATGGAAATACATTCTGTTCCTTTGTGATTTGATGGCACACTTCCCATTACTGGCACATTTCCAATGTTAATTACTTTCAACACAACATCAACGTCATCAAAAGAGTCTCACCCAGATCACTGGTGTCCCACCAGAGGACAGCAGGGGGTAAGACTGATGGGGTAAATGTGGAGATATCGTGCTTTGCCTGTCTAGAGCTCGTGTTGAATCTGTGCACCACTGAGTCTGGCCATTAGGAAGCATGATGGGCTTTTCTTTTCCAGACCATTTCCCATGGTCAAAATAGCATAAAAACACCATTTTGGTTCAATAGCAAAGACTTCAACTGAATAATCACAAGGGTGAAACTGTAACTATTACAGAGGCACCTCTGGGATAACCATACATAACAGGGGTGTCAAAAACACTGTAGATTTTCTGGAGGGCAAAGTGTTTAAAGTGTATGCTGTTGGCTCTTGCTCCAACATCTGCTTTTAATTACTCAATTAGTGCCATCATTTAGTCTCCTTGACATTCATCCAAATGGCAAATCATAGCCGGAAGTTGTTCAGTTCAAACAGAGCGTTAAGAGGAGTCATGAAAAATGCATACGCGATAATGTATATGCTCAACTAATTTGAACCAATTAAAAGGAGGGAACTGGTTTGAGTGAGAACAGAGTCATTGCCAGCCCCCCCACCCCACTGAAGATCTGACACTTCTGATCTACAGCCTCCCCTCTCCCTATTCACAAACCTGTGCCCGAGGTCATATTTCAGCAGACAAAAGGTTTTTGGGATTCGGCTGTGCAGCAACGATAGAGAGAAAAATGTAAAAGCCATAGTTATTGACAGGATGCACGGAGTGTTATATTATATATTACAGGCCTTCATGTCCGGATTCTAAATAGAATAGTATAGGTGTCCAGGCCGTTGCTACCAGAGATTCACTTACAGTATAATGGTTTTTCTTTTCACTTTACAGACTCTTGTTTGATCGTAAAGATGTTGTCGACACACAAACCAAACAGATCAACCTGAGGGTTATATTAATATCAGAATATCAAAAAGTTAAACCAATGCAATCCCCCACCACAACAAAAAAGAATGATTGTACCCCCGCGGTGCTGATTTCCTGCGTGCTATGGATGCATAAATAAACATAGGCATAAATACACAGAGGACACTGACTGGGACTGGCTGGCCAAGTGGGGCAGCTGTTATTAAAAGGGCTATTTATCACTGTCACCCCTCTCAGGTTCCATCCCTCTCTGCCCTGCAGCGATGTCACTAGGCCGCACAGGAACAATGTAGCTCATCCAACCAAACCTACCCCCTCTATCACATGTACACAAACACACGCACCCACACACAAAGTAAACACGTATGGCTCTACCAGCTTGCATATTGTGCACATAAATCGGAATCGACTCCTGGTTTGATGACTTAGCTGAAACAAAACACAAAAACAAAAACCTTGCTGCTTTCGATTGCCATCAGATATCTACAACGCAGCTACACTGCAAACACACACACACACACACACACACACACACACACACACACACACACACACACACACACACACACACACACACACACACACACACACACACACACACACACACACACACACAGACACACAGACACACACACACACACACACACCCCGTTCATTTTCCGCTCTGTTACTTTATTGATTGTGGCCACAATTATCCACTTTTCTGAAGTACTGCATTAAGTGAATTCCCCCTTTGTTGGACAATAAGTACAGGAGGTTGGCTAAGTCATGCTATTTCTCAGCCTTAGGGGACAAGCATACATCCCTGGCAGCCTCATCATCATTAGCAAGCACAGATAAAAACACACCTCAATTAGTCCACCTCTACTGGGGGAGCCACATTGAGTAAAGTAGATCTGACCCATGCCATTTCTTATCATACATCCTAATGACCAAAGGCCAAAGATAATATTATTTAGCAATCAGACAGTGCTTACAGGTGTCAGCATTCAGAGGGAGCCTTTAATTAAACCAGATCTATTATTTTAGTAAAGGGAAACAGAATAAAGCCAAGGCCCTCAGGATACAAGCACACTGCACCATCAGCATGTCACTGTATTTATGCAGGCAGGGAAGTTAAGTTTTTCCTCCAGCTTAAAAATATACACACATTCAGCTCCTCTCCTCTCCTCTCCTCTCCTCTCCTCTCCTCTCCTCTCCTCTCCTCTCCTCTCCTCTCCTCTCCTCTCCTCTCCTCTCCTCTCCTCTCCTCTCCTCTCCTCTCCTCTCCTCTCCTCTCCTCTCCTCTCCTCTCCTCTGACTCATGGTAGGAAGTTGGCTGTCATCGTATTGGTTAATGTTGGACAGGCTTTGCAGCATATATGATAAGTAGCACACAACTCCTTGAGACCCTGAAGTGACGTCTTGTTGAAGTCCCATCTTACCCCTCCCACCACTGAGATGGACGCCCTTGTCTTCCTTAGCACTGTCTGGTACAGCATTCTTCCACACCACATGACCATTTCCACGCTTTCCTCATTGGGTCAAGAGGCCATCTGATGCAGTGAAACTCCCTTCAGATACTCCATTAAAAAAAGTTCATAAGAATGAGGAGAACAGAAGGATGGATGCATATCCTGACAGACATTTCAGACTTTTCAGACATTGTTGACTATCTAAGAAATTACGATAAAAGTACTCCATTTACAGACTAACAGCATGGTTCTATGCTACACTATACAACAGAAGACCTGTTAGAAGTCCCTAGAGTTGATAAGGACTACTTTATTTAGCTGCCAAGTTTATTATCATCTGAATTATGCCCTTCCCCTGTCAGTTGCTCATTTGTAAGCACGTTTTATTTAAGAACTACCAAAGACAGTAACATGAAATTTGGGGAAAGAATGTTTCCTGAACCAGAATAGACCTACATAAATTTATATTTAGGGGTTTGGTGTCTAGGATAGTGGGTCCTTTGGTGCAGATCCAAACATAAATGCAGGTTCATCAGATTTTAGTGTTTTTCTTTTATGAGTGCAGTGGTCACTTATGGTTTGATTCTGGAGAAGACAATTAAAGGGAACAGTTGGAGCTGAGCTGAGACATTCTCTCTTCTGAGTATTCTTTTTGCATGGGGGGGGTTGCTTGTGGGATTGTAAATCTTGACCATCTAGTGGTCATCATTGTGATAAGGGCAGCCACAGGATGAGTTTGTGACCACTCAGAATCTGGATTTATTCCTGACTCCTCTTCAGACTTTTAATACGATGCGCCATGCCACTCCATTGTATTGCTTAATGAATGAATGAAATGATTAAGTACTTCTCAAAATAATTGCAGATTTAATTTCTGATTCAAAATATCAGCTCAGTATTACATAGTTCACTCTAGATTTCTACATACTGAGCGTGAAGCAGCTTTTTCAATTCACCACTCCCTCCTCTTCTTTCATCTAAGTACTTAGTGGTCTGCACCACCTATAAACCTCTTGCACACAGCAATCCACTCACGATTAATGAAGTGCTTACTTAACCAATTTAAACCCTTAATTCCTATTAATTCAACATAATAGCCACCCTCTCAGCCAGAATTAACAACACTCTATCAAAAACTTACGGTCTCTGCAGGCCAGAAAACGTCAACCCAGCAAATTCCATATTCCTTAATAAATATGTAAGACTATGTATATCACTGTTAAAATGCATAACCCTCATGTAAGACCCCTATCAAGCCTGCTTTACACCTGTATTACATTTCTCCTTCAATCAGCAGCTTTTCTGAGACACCGGCCTCCCATGAGGAGGAGAAACCATTACAAGGGACTGCAGCTCATTTGCAACAAGATTGGAGATCATGCTGCATCAAAAAGTATGTGAAGCATTTCTGAGAACAAAATTGATTTATTCCATTTCTATGTTGGTATGCAGCATCAGTATCAGTGTATTTAATATAAGTTCCCTGTCTAGCTCTGGGTTGCTGTGAAGGTTGCTGCTTATTGTGAAAGTAAGAAGCAGGGCAATCAAATGACACGAGGGGCCTGTTCTGGTTGCAAGATTAAGGTACATGCAGTATTTCTTATGCAAGATCTTTGTTTCTTAAATTGAATGATAAAGCATACAAAATATGCAATATAAAAACTGTATCAGACAAAACTATACATTAGCACCTTTTTTAGATCTAGGGATGCTGCTTGTTAAGCTATAAAGACATTAGGCTGTTTGTTGGTGAAATAAAAGACATACACAAATAAATAAATATGTCTGAATATTACAATTTTGATTCAGGGAAAAACATATCAAGCACAGCCTGTGGCTAGAGGAGCCTGACTGCATGCTGGCAGGGGGTAAAAGACAGCCTGGGGGTGCTGTGGAGGGCGTCTGTTTTTTAATGAGCTGAAACTTTAAATACTGCATAATATATAATAAAAATGGATAGTTCATTTAATTCTCCCGACAAGTTGTGGAAAAACTATTAAAATCCATTACTCTCTTACTGTCAACAGAGTAAGCATTAAGTATGAATGAAGTGAATGCGATATGGTCGACAACAAAGAAAAACAAAATAATAATCAGCTATGGATGAAACTGGATTTAGCACAATTTTAAAGACATCAACAAAAAAAGCTATGGTAATATTATTATGAACAATATAAACTGGGTCCAGTCTGACAATATAATACTAACATGTTTACCATAAAGTAAATCTTCATAAAATCATACAGGATTTCTATTTACTGCATTTTCATCCTAATCTCAGTCAGGAAAGGTTTTGAACCAGAAAAGTTATAATAAATGACTGACAGACGTTACAGCCACCCACTGACAGGAGCTCTAGAAACACTGATTGGCACAGCATGCAAAGAGTTTCAATACCCCCCTCCTCCCAACACACACATATATACATGTCAAAATATATATATATGTACGTTAAAAGAATGTAAAGAAAAGACAATGTCTTTTGTCATCCCCAGGGTGAAGACAACTTCAATTATAGATTTCAATAGCTTCAGAAATTTGTCCCCCATCCCCAAAAAAGAAAAATGTAGTAACATAAACATCACTGAAGGTCAGCAATTACTAAATACAGAGGAAGGGGGAAAAAATGCTTAAACTGTAACAAAATATCTGATAGGACTCCATTCAAAGCATGTGTGTCTGCAGCTGGAGATGTTTCCAGTTGAAAAATAATGAGCTTTATGTTTTGTTGTCATATTATGATTCAAAAGGTGCCATTTCACAGTGAGTATTGTACCAACGTCGGCTGACACCTTTGCATTAAGATGTAATTCCAGCGTGATCCTTAAAGTGATCTGAGTGATGGCTCCGTTACCCCGCTGCTCGAGTAGGAAGCGGAGAAACGGTGCTGGTGGCCAATCCAGAGGCTTAATAATGATAACCTTGCCAGTATTAGCTGCAGGGGTTGTTCTCACAATAATTGTTTCTGCCAAGCTATATATCTATATGACAGAGAAAAAAGTGGTGTGACTTTCCTGCTAAATAATTGATTTAAGAATCCATAGCATCAACTATTCCAAGGAGATGAACATGGTTTGTACAAATTCTTTTCCTTGAAGAAACTGGAAGTTATTAGCTAATTAAAAGATAATTACAAGTCTCTGCAAGTTGATTAGCAATTTCATTGTAGAGCATTAACAATTTACAGCAACACTACACTCAATTTCAGCACTTGTTTTGCTTTACTTACCTAAATTCTAAACAGTATAAGTATTTAAAGATTTCACCTTGACAAAACTTATTACCAACATCAGCATGCAATTAAACTTGCCAAACAGGCATTAATTCTTTGTTCATTACCACAATAGATGTGTGTTGGGTAATTTAGACCCTTCAATATGCAGGACAAGACTAACATGGCTATTAAAAGGCATCAATTGTGCACCAAATGCTGATATATTTTGTTAATTTACTGTAGCTCATTTGCAGTCTAGATACCGTAGACATGCACCGGCAGTGACTGCGGTTCCACATGTCATGGTAAGCCTTTGCTTGAGCTGGATGTCCTCCCCTGCAGATTAGAAGGACTCAATGGTGAAACCCTGAAAATGAATACAATGTAGTCACATGCTTCACAGTTTAGGTTTCACTGCCTCGCATCATCATGTAATAGCCTTGCACAAAGCTGCAGTCAGTTGCAATCCCATGCAATTGTGCTCAGTAGTATCAATGCAGCTCATGGGTCAAGGGGTCAATGAGTAATTAAGACATGGTTGCCTGAGCATTCCCCATGCACAGTTTTGGCCCTAATGAAGGTTGGGGATGAAAGGAAGGACATTAAAGTGCAGCTTGATACTATGGATCAGATATCAATAAGTGTGTCTAAATGTGCCTCATTCAAAGCAATTATTATAATTAACAGAGTAGTGAACGCGCTGTTTGAAAGGAATTTCCTCATGAATTCTGCATCGGTTTTAATATTTTGCACAACACCTAACATTACAGAAACCATAGAATAGATTTTTTGACTCGATTCTATGGAATGTTTGGGATTGTACACATTTTTTAAGCCAAGGATTTTTATCTCTATTCTGGAGACGAGAGGTGATGCTTGTTCCAGAGTAGCTGCTGCTGACACCGTCAAATGAATGCATTACAAGTAACATTAAGTAAATGTAGCTAAGTTGATATATTTGTGTTGAATCGTATCATCGCCCAATTAAATATCCTTGCGTATAACAAGTGCGTTTTTACAAACTGGGCTGCACATCATGAAGAGCATGTACACTGCGATCATTACCTTCGAGTGCTAAGAAGGTCAGAAGGTGCATTGATTTAAATGTACAACAAGAAATTATTCGTTCGTGTTCATTGTTGCTAAAAATGAGGAGGCCAAGGCCAGAAAATTGAGGTCGTTGATTAATGCTATTAGTAGAAGATGCTGAGAGGTGAAAAAATCAATACAGCAGTTTGTCAACCTGCGGTAGAGGCAAGCATGCCCTGTCAGCAAAGCACATTACAAGAAATCAAAGGGCTGAGAGGGCCTGAAGGAAGGGATGTAGATGTCTCTGCACAAGAGCCACACTTTGGTAATTAAAACGTATTTTATCAGACCTGTCTTGTCACTGTGTTTTCTCTAACACTATTGACTATGTGTTGCATGGAGAGTGATCACTAATTTACCTTTAAATAAATGAACCAAGGTTGTTTAAATTCTTGCATTTGTCACATCAAATGAAGCTAAAGACATGCTAGTTTTAAATAAATGACATGTCACTGCAATCGTGAATTATTAATAATTCAATCATGTCTTACAGTTATAAGCAAAACTATTCAGCCCCAATTTTATATTTGGTTCACTGGCTAAATAATGTATGGTTCAACCTACTGAAATGAACAAAAGTAGTCGTAAGTAGCTCAACACAACAGTTATTACAATTGGTTTCCTACATACACCAAAAAATAATTTCGCTGACTACTGCTTTCTCCAAATGGTTCAAACACTGATTGTCAAGTCTCTTTGCTGCCATACTGATACGTAGGTAGAAACTAGTTTCTGACAGTGTTCATGACAAACCTAATCACATTCCTAAAAGGCAATGAATTTATAGAAAATTCCTGGATTAATGTGCTGCAACCATCATCTCTAATCCCAGAGATTTCTATCAGACTCAAATCAAGTGACTCTGATAACCTCTCTAGAATTATCCAGGAGTCTGAAAACAGACTTTATTGGATCTTGAGGTCTGCTTGGGATAATTGTCCTTGAGGAATGTCCAGTGATTCAGCTTCATCCCCTTCACATAGGGAGGTTCATCTAACCCTCTATTTGCTACGAGGTTTCAATTCAGGCTGTTCTCATCAGTATATGCATGTTCATCCAGATACACCACTGAGTTATAGAAGAAAACATTTATTTTATTTCATCACTCCCCAAAATTGCATCCAGAGGTTTTGTGTCTTGTATAGCTGGTTCCAAGTGGCAGGAGCCACCGTTTCTTGTGCTTTTGAGTCATCCTTGGAGTTTAGACATGGAGTAAATTCAAGCCTTACCAGAAAATCATACTGGAACTCCACTGCTGAAATAGGTCTACAGAGGTTAGTACAGTATTTTAACATCTGATTTGCAAATGCGTGCTCTTTCTGAGGGATGCTATTGATGGAAATGGATAATTTGGAAAAAATATAAGTAAAAATATAACTTTGTGCTGAATATGCAAAAAATTAATATGTTGTATTGAGTAATTTTTAACTCTTCCTGCATTTACCAATCCTCCTAAAACGCAATGTGGGTGGGGCAATTTTTCTTCAAACTTAATTAACTTTCACTTAGGTGACCAATCCCTGTGACATGAATGTGATATGATCAGATATTGTCAAATATATCACTTTAATATGTACCGATTCTGGAGATATATAGAAAAAAGGATGACACATAGGTAAAAGGCTTAGTGTCAAATAATTTATTCTTAAAGAAAACCTTAAGTTTCCATTAAATTTTAATGGAAAGTTACTTTTCCTAATAAACAGTTCATACTGCTTGTCAAGGTAATGACATGCATAACTGACTTCTTCACTACATCTTTTCACACTTGAATAATTAAATACAAACAAAACTAATGAGTTGTCAGTCAATATGAGCACACACCAGAACGTCACATTGGGATCTGGTGTAAATACAAGACAGGAAGAAAATACTTTATTTAAAGCTCTCTATTATTGTTTAATATTGTGCACCTTCATTTTCTTTATAAGCAAAATACACACTGACAGGTCCCACACTTGTCTGCACTGTCTCCACAGCTCCCACCACCATCCAGCACCCAAGGCCATAGGCCAAACAAGGGATCCCTGCAATTTAACGACATTCATCATTTGTTTACAGGTTTTTGTCAAATATGTGTAGGAAAAAAGGAGGGATTAAATGCTCACCCAGATTAATAACTTTCAGTATCGAGAAAAACTTGTCCTCAAAGTCCAGGTTCTGTGGCGGTGCTTTGGTGCAGTGATATTTAATAAAGGGGAAACAGCCTGTTCTCAGGATCTGGTAGTTGGATCCCTGGACTGACCAGTTAAAGTTGGACATGCCAAACTGGTCATTGTGGACGGAGCTGTAGCGGACACAGAATGAAGTCCACGGTGGGAGCTGTCGCTGCAGCAGGTGGCGGGTCAGCACCTCCGAGGCAGCTGGACGCGGGGCTGCCGCGACAAATGAGCTCGGAATCAGGGCGACCTTTACAAACAAGCTGTGTATCATCCTCAGAAGCTCCTTCATGACGTGTGACAAAACAACAACGACTCAGATTTGATGTTATTTTATAGAAACAGCTCCAAGCACATTAAATGCAAACATTATAATACACCAATGCCGCCCGCCCTCCAGGGCGCACAGAGGTGGTCGGGGCTACAAACACGATGGTATTTATCACCCGAGGCTGGAGAACAGTTCAGTCACAGTATGTGAGGCGAATGGAAGCTATTCAGTAGTAAACGATCACTAAACGACATGAAATACGAGAAAAATACACGCACACGTCCAAATCCACCGCATAAACAATGAAAACCGAGTTTACTGTCATTTGCGTTCCGTCTGCGAAATTTGTCCGGCGGAAAACAAAGCGCTGCGCAAATATATCGTTCCTCCAAAACAGGCCGGTGCACACGTTGCGTTGTCTTTTAGAATTAAAGGAAATACTCTCGTGGAGGCACTTGTGTGAATGTTATGAATGGTATATGATCGAAAACATGTCCATTCTCCCAAACCTTCACCTCCCAGCTTGTCATCTGAGAGACGCTTTTTAGTTTTTAAACCATGCTGCCACAAGCATCGCTCAGTGAACTCAGTTAGTGCCTTAAAAAGTATTGGGTAAGTGAGTCCTTGGTTTATGTTGCAGGTCGTTAATGATAAGGCAGAATAAAGTTGACATTCTGATGCATTCCTGTATTAACAAGAACACAATGGTTGTTTTTAAACGAATACACAATTGTCAGTTGTTGTTTTTTTCCTTGTATTTTTCCCCTTGTTTTAAAAACTGGAGCTGAAATTGACACATTTTTGAGAAAAATGCATCGATTTTGCTTAAAGTCATACATAAACACAGTAAAGGTAGTCCTCAACTTACGAACATTTGACTTATGAACATCTGGAGATAAAAACAAATGCGCCATATCCGACTCTTGTAGTGCAGTTGTCCTTTCTATTCTAACCCCCACCAAGCAGCACTGCTGCATTCACTCATCTCCAACACATTCATCTCCCCCTTTTATTCCTGTTTGTTGTTGTCTCTGTGAACATCTCACTGCATCAGGCTTCATACCTTGGATGCTTTACTGTTTATCATGGATGAGCCTCTGACTGACAATAATTCCTCCCTCCTCCACCTCTTCCTTCACTCTAAAGGTAAGGTACGTGCTACATACTACAGTAACATCAACATCTGACTCTGGCTGTTGTTGTTGGATGCATTTAAAAACTGGTCAAGGGGTCCTTGAAGTGCCTTATTCTTCTTCTAGAAAAATATTATCAGAAAGTAATCTGAATTAAAAAGCAATGGCGTGAATTACGAGATATTGAAACTATACGTACATATATTAATACTATTATATGTTTTTGTTCTTATTTTTTGTACAGTAACAAGGTATTATTATGATCGAGAACAATGTAACTCGAAATGACCTGTACATGTATTTTATTTTATTATTTGTTATTTTTTCAGATTATCCCTTTGTAGAAGGTAAACAAAGTCGGAGCCATGTTTTCAGGTTAGGTTTCTGGCCAGAAGCATTAACTGATGCTAACACTGAACTCTGAATGTTTTAGATGTTTGATGTTAATTTTTGGTTGAGTAAACTGAGAAACTTAATGGAAATAGAACAGAGTACTTGTAATCAAACATAAAGTGTTGTGTCAGACTTTTGATGACCAGGAAGTGCATCAGCGTGTCATTCACGCAAGTGTGGTGGAATACTTCAGCGGATTATAGGTTGGCATAGCCTCTCCGATGATAAAATTCATTGAGTGGAGGTAGAGATTTAAAAGTTGTATCATGGTGCTGCAGTATTTTATATAGTTTATGTTTTGTTTCTATGTCCTGTCATTTTTTCTGGTAAGTATTAAGGAATACTGTAGTACTTTTGCATTAAGAGTAGCAATTGCATGTAAATAACCCAAAATGGAAATTATAGATTGGAATTTAAGAAAAATTCAACTCATGAACAACCTCCCAGAACCAATTATGTTCATATGTTGAGGATTACCTGTATTAAAGATACCCTTACCTCAGTAACCTACTGCCTTTTTTTAAGTGTTCTATATGCTTCAAGGCTGTCATATGTGTTGCATGTTGGTGGAAAAAGTGTTGTACACATTGTGCTTTTTGCACCCCATTTTGAAGTTTCCTGAGGTCTTTTGATTTCACTGTGTAGTTTAACTTACCTAACCATGTGTGTCTTTTCGCGTAGAATCAATGTCAAACAAGGTAGGAAAGGGATATATATCTTATTGAATAAGGAAATGTGTATAGACGTGATTCCATACCATCTTCCACATAAGCCTCAAATGGAATGACCTGATCCAATCCCAGGGGCCACCATTTCCACAAGGCTTCACTGAAAATCATTCAATACGTTTTGAAGGATCTTGATTGCTTGATTAAAAGCATGGACACAAAGCCTAACTAAAAAGCTAGAACATGTTTTAGGTAATGAACGTTTTTGTTGGACTCAGGACAACATGGCAACCATTATTATTTGTTAATATAAATATGAAGTCAACTCTGAAGTGGCAGAAACTGTAGTTTCTTTGATGGCCACTTGAAGCTGGTTTCTACAGAGGTCAGTGATGGATCAGCACCATGGACAGCAGTACACCCACAGCCTGGCCTTTCATATGGACGCACTTGTAGAAATATGTGAAATTTATGCTGGATAAAATTAAAAATATCTCACTATACATGTCTGTTCACACTATGTCATTATTTGAAATCGCGCTATGGCTACATTGTCAGGGTAAAATTTTGAATTCAGGGGTGTCGCGGGATGTTGCAGTCTGTGACTGTATTAGTTATAGTTAATAGACTGAAGAGTGAAGCCCTGCTTTTGAGCAGACAATTAACTATCTGTCTGCAGGAGGTGTTATTTTCCAACATTACATTATATGTGATTAATTAAAACAGATGTCAAAACCATCGATTATAAAGGCTGAGAATTCTCATAATGTTTATAGGAACATATTTGGATATCTGTGATCAACATTAATTCATCCCCAGGGCTCATGAAATCACAGAACAACCTGACATCAAAACTGACAAAGACATAAGTTCCAGAGTAAAGCTGTTTATCAGCAGAACAGGTGTCTAAGCAGCTGAGTTATTCTCCACCAGTCGCTTGTTCTGAGCAGTCATCTTCAGTACAGCCTTTATGTCCTTGATCAGCTCCTCCAAAGAAAAACAAGCAAAAGAAGTTAAATTAAAATACTAACCATTCAGTAAAAGCATTCCACCAGACAGGGGTTGCACTGAATATGCAGGTTTCATTATATAGATGAGGAGAGATCGTTAAGTCATTAACACGGTACCTTAAAATTGGTTTCTCCTTGCATTTTAGAGGCTGATATTTCCTGATGAATGATGGTCAGATTCTGAGCAAAGGTCACAAGAGCTCCTTGGAGATCCCTGGAGACTGTTCTATTAATGACAACCCGAACAAACATGTTTACTAATGTTCCCCATGTTGCCAACTAAGAAACAATCACACAGTTCATCTGACGGCAGTGCTTAAATGAAACTTTCTGTTGACAACTTCTTTGGTCTTTAAGGGGAAGAGCACAGCTCAATTTAACTATTGCAGCTGTCTAAGCTAAAGGATTTCAGAGATAAATATGCTAAATATCCCTCTGCTCAAGTTTATAATGACATTAACAAAGCTGGAGGCGGCATCTTAATCCTTCAGAAGAATTGACTTCACTCTCAGTTTGGAGCGATTGTTCAACGACCTACTCCTGACTGTTTTTTTGTTTTTTTTCCATTTGATTGTCTATTCAACACAGAGAGGCAAAGCAACTAAAGTATACTAAGAAGTCTTTCTCCTGGTAGCGACCCCTTCATGTTGACGCAGTGTGTCTATGAAGTTGACGTGTTCATTAACACTTACATCATTCCAACACTGCATCGCTCAGTGAGGTCGTACAGAGCAAAAGCTGTGCCTTGTTTCCTCTGAAATTTAAAAATCACAAACAAACAGGTGAAAGATATTCTCCATGATCATAGAGGATATAAGAGCACTCACGTCACGTTTGTCCACTGCATGGACCGTCCACTGGAATTAACACAGTTTTGGTGCCAGGTACATCTCTTAGATTTGTTTGTGGGTGGAATATATAGATGACTGCCAAAGCAACCCTTGGTAAATTTGCAATGACAGGAATGTGTATGTTTAACAACTGGAGAACAAACTTAATGTTTGAAAGCCTTTCACTGAGAAACATCTGTTGACCATGAAACAATGTTGAAGGCTGACAATTTTTGTTATCTTTGTTAGTTGTACTTTGTATGTTGTGTATTGGATATCTGAGACGCACAAGTGATGATTCTTGTAATACTTCTCTCTGACCAATCAGTGGTCTGCGAAGTAATTTAGTCTCAGCTCTGCTTTATTGAAATGTTGACTGAACAAAGAACCAGGGACAGCATGCAAGCCTCAGTTTTTGATCATAGAAAGTGAATGAAGTTGGTCTGAGATGTGCTATGTAGTGGAGACACAACAACACAGAGATGAGCTGTGGGAAACAAAGGTCTCAATATTTATTTCCTAATCCATTTTGAAGTCTTCAGCTCTAAGCAGTGCTGAGTAAAGTGATGTCATTTGAGGGAAGTAATAAGATTTTTTGCTGCTTCCAATGGAGAATGAAAGGTGACATAGGACTGTTTCTCCCACATGCAATAATACTGTAAGCATCTCACAGTAAGAAAAAAAAACCATGATGATAAATTTTGAGTCTTACCTTCATGCTATATCTTAAGCCATAAGCGTTGCACATCTTAAAAAATACACTATGATATAACATGGAAAGATTGGAGTGAAACAAACGGCTCCCAATCACTGCATAACAGTTGATCACAGGAGGCTGGAAAAGGGCAAGAAAAAATGAAAAATCAAGGGTATGAATGATTAAATTAGTCTTTCTATTAATCTAAAACTGAACAAAAGTAAGACTGTATATGTATATGGAGCTCAAGCTCAGCTAGATATGGCTGAACTCCACACACATATCCTTAGGGTCACCGTTGGGTTTGGGGAGCATGTGTGATTAGTACAGGAGACCTGATGCGTGTGGGGCACATTTGGTAAACTGTTGGGCATTTCTTATTTAACTGTAAGGAGGAACAATTAATGTTGAGAAGATAAGCCACAAACAAGATGAGCTCAGTTTTATGTCAAACAAACTACAGTTTTAGGAAGGAATCTTTTTTTTTTGCTTTCATTTTCAAACACAACGCTTCAACAGACAATAGATATAACAGAGCTCTGCTGAGAGTGTGAGTGTCGTAAGTAACACTAGAGAGGTTGATTAGTTAAAGATGGCAGGGCTCAACTGGATGAAAGTGCTCCTGCTTTTTGTCGCCTTTGGAAGACACAAAGAGGAGGACTAAGCCCCTGTGAGCTCAGGAGATAGCCTATAACTCGCTGTGATGGGTTTGTGTTTGTAGTTGTCAAACACAGGAACCTCACACAACAATAAAAGTGTCCAACAGGGATTTAATTGTGTTTGTAATATGCAGCCCGCTAATGATGGCCACTGCTAAAGCCATTAACCACTGCAGTAGCTCAACTGCTGTACTGAAGCACCAGGCCACTGACTAAATGAATGTTTGATAAAATAATACAAGTCGCGGATTAACAAGCGTAAACTCAGGCATACTGCTAATAAAGGAACTGTATTGTTTAAGGCCTGGCACCAGGTTGATGAGGTATTCAAGCATGCATACTCATGCATAATGAAAATGATATGAATTATTAATGTGTTGATTATTTAGGCTCATCTATCAAAATGATAATGAATTCAGCACCTAAACACCAATTGAGCTCACTGCGTAATTACAGTATTTAGTTGTATTTAACCAAAATGAAGAACTAAGCATTGATCTATCTTAGTGATTACTGTAGTGTAGACATATTCTCTGAAGTCTCAGTTACATTTAGAGTTTAAGTTTCTTTGTTGTTTAAGAAGGAAAGGAGAACATAAAAGAAGTAAAAGTAGAACTGATTTTCTCACATTTAAAAAAGATGAGAAAAAATGAATAAAAAATGTACTTTGGCTGCAATCTGGTGTTCACAGCATTTCTTTCTGATTTGGATTGGCACTTCTAAACAGCCTGTATGGAAATTCAGTGTTCCTCCTGTGATCATCAGAAGCATCTGAGTCATGGCCAGCTGGTCACTGTATGAGAGGTCCAGATCAACAGCCCACACCTGTGAGCAAGACATCATGAACACAGTGTATGACAGACAATTCAGACTGTGCAAACTTATCATTCTAATCATTCTAACTTAATCACAGAAATAAAACATCAAAGTATTTCTCCCACAGGGATATGGTATATATAAAGAGAAAGGTGAATACCTTTTAATCCTTAATGTGTTATCCATGTTGAGAAGCAGGGAAAAAGAAAGGATTGGTTAAATGTGTGAGACTGATTTAACTCTTTCAGTCGTAGACTTACACATGCACAAAGTGGATTCTTCTAGCATGTTTGGATTCAGTCTGCCTGAGGGGAGTTTATTTAGCTCAGGTCTGATGAGAAACGAAGTTTAGATATGTATGTTAAATGGCATCATTATAAGTATATTAAGAGGTCAGGTATGGTCACAGCCTCCTGTTTAAACAGGGCTAATTTCCCAATAATAACCTAATAGCGTCGCCCTCTCTTCAAAAGTGGCAAATAAATCACCAGTGAAGGAGTTGTTAATAACTAAGTGGCAGTCGGCTGCCTCTTTTTACTGTTCCTATTTGTCAAAGTAAACGCTGCTGCCAGTGAATGCAAATCGCTGCCAGTCTGAACCCCGTAGTTGTTGTAACCTGAGCACTTCATCTCCACCAACACATTTCTTACAGGTCGTATTTTATTTCTAGTTCAAATACGTTTTCAGATTTTTGCAATAAAATGCCAGAAAAGAGTTGAAATCAAATTTTCCAGGCTCAAGAAATGTCTTTTTTACGCCTGCCCATCCGTATTCCTTTAAAAAAAAAATTTAAATAAATTTTTTGATAGTGACAAAAATGTGATCTGATTTCTAATTAGACAACACGTTGTAGTTAGTGATGTGGAAGACCTTCCCAATTATTAAAATAAACATTATTCATTTATGATTTGTAATTACTTGAGTGAATGTCATAATTTCAATAGTATTTGGGATGAATTTTAATAAACAATTAACACAAAAACATTTTATTTTGCTCAGTTTGCAAATCACGTTCACTGATGTTCAGCCACAGATCTGCAGTTAGTCCCAGACTTAGTCACCTTTACTGTCAGAGGAACAGCGGCTGCGGCTGAATGGATCACTCTCTATACATCAGGTTAGTACATGGGTCTGGGTGATGGACAAACTCCACCCCTCCATTCACCATACTCACTAAAAATCATTCTCTGATGTCTCATTGTCGCTCTTAACAAAGCCATAGGAAATGTAAGCCTGGATTGTACCTGTTTTCTATTGCCTTGCATTTTCATTAAAGCCCCTGATGCTGCAGCTGGGGCCCCACCGCTCTACAATGTGAGGAAAGACTGCAAGGGCAAACATATGTGACCCACTTCTTGCCATCAAATAAAGTAGGCAGCTTTTAGCAACAGGTTTGAATCTAAATTGATGTTTAAATCCAGACAGGTTTGCCCATGTGGCTCTCCTCTGTCTGAGCGTGTGTGTGGGGAGATGGTTAGGAATCTGCCTTTAATGTTCCTGCCTCTATTGAAGCACATGCTGTTTATAGTCTGTTCTTAATTATGCTGTCAGTGAATCCCATTCAGTTTTGAGTCAACATTGCAACAGAAAATTAATTCAAAGGCTGCTGTTGCATCACTCTTAAAAACATGAAATAGAGCAGCTTTCTTCACTGTGATGAATGTAACAAAAAAGTTCCATTTTAGTGTTACTAAAATTATCTTGTTTGACACAATATGAATAATAATAAATAATAAACATCAATTTTTTTTATCATAGAGGGAACATAATGCAGTAAAATTCAGGTAAAGACAACATTCATTCATCTTCTGAACCGCTTTATCAGCCGTAGCGGGTATTTTAAAGGAACCAAGAATACTAACGTGTGAGAATAGAATTCATCTAAATGCAAATAGAATAAAATCTAAACATGAAATTCAACATTTTAAGGTAGAAATTATGTATGTGGGCTAGCTCAAGTTTAAAATCTAATCCATAAGATACTACCCTCTAGTGGCAATCACACCCTCACCTCACGTCAAAGCCTTCTCTTCTCCTGACCATCCATTATGAATGCAAAAATAAATAAAGCTTTGTTTCACCTCATTTATTGCTATCTGGTGTATCCTTAATGGGAAAAAAGAGAGAAATCCATGTGCTTTTTCACACCATTTCTTCTAACTGTAAAATAGCTTTAATGTCTTCTCCACTATTTAGTATTTTATAAACCACATTATAAACAAACCATTTCATTTTACAGAACCGGATCAATACGCAGTCAGTTCTGCCACATGTTAGGAGCAGAGGTTAAATCGTCATAAACCAGTCCATTTCCAATATCATAAATCATGACACTTTTAACAAAACTTAATCCTGACAAATGAAAAGAAGCTTTGATGACTCCCTGCTGTAACAACAAGAACATTCTCAGCAAAGCATTGCAGGTAACCAGCTTGGGGTTAAACACTGACAGGACATCCCCATGAAGCTGCCAAATCACTTTAGAATGACCTATTGTCTGAAAGATAGGACCCTCTGAGTTTCTCGCCATTGTAGGGTCAAAGGGCGAGCCTTAAATGGTGGGATCAGTGTATCAACACAATAAAACCTGGCACTTTATTAGATGGCCTTGTGACACAATTGGTTCCTGCATCCACAGTTTGCCCTGCCTGCTTTCCAAATCCCAGGGGAGCAGTAGGGGAGGCACCTACGTGCTCATATGGATCCCTGAGAAGCTGAAAAATTGATCTCTTTCACCGATATGGTGAAATAGAAAGCTTTGACACCACCCGATGTAACAGACTCTAATTGTCTTGAAAGCATAACTGTGTCTCACCTTCTGCTCCATGGTATTGTGGTTCAGAAAGGTAGCCAGGTCCACAGAGATATAACCCACAATGAGGCGCTGCAGACAGGCCTCGCCCACCCGCATGCAGATAGAGAGCAAGTTCTCTGGGTTGACGGATGTCTGAGGGACAGTGGATCCTAAAGCTTTCAGCTGACAGGAGTCCTGAAGCTGGTCTCCACAAGACAACATGGTCACTTGACCCCCAGGCTCCAGCAGCAGATCTACAGTCAGACAGGTGATGCTGTCTGAAGGGGGGTAGGCCTCTACAACACCGCCTAGAAATCCAGCACGTATCACATAAAAATGTAGCCACTTAAAAAGAATATGAATGTTTCCTAGCAGCTTCTTAACAACTAACAAGTTTTCAGGAAAATTATTCAATTTGTAAACGTTCAGTTGAGGAAAATTGGTGAACATATGAAATGAGCATTAGCATTTTCTACATGGCCTTACTGCAGATGAATAGTAGTTCAGTGTTTGGCAATGGGTAACTGACCTTGCCTGAGGAAGGTCTTGAGGAAGCAGGCCCAGTTGGGATAGCAGGAGGTTTTAGCAGGCCGGGCATTATGGGTAAGCCACTCTGGGATCTCATCAAAATATCTGAGCAGCACGGGCTCCTGAAGGAAAGTTGAGGTGCATACATTAGGCAAGTACTTAAAATCAGCAGATAAAAGAGCTGAGGACGTTGTGTATGTATGTCCTGGATACTGTCTTATATGTCATTGTCAAAGCTTTTTAGGTATCCATGACATTATTGGAAACACCCTTGTGTTATCCTGGTGACTCCAGTGACTGCTTGTTATCCTTGAGACCTGTGGTGACTGATTCAATTTCTGTGTGAGTGTCTGATGGATGCGGTGGGAGGGTCTGTCTGTGAGTGACAGCCTATTATCAGAGGACCTCAGGAGTCTAATGGCTTTAACTCACAGCCACAGGGACAGCACCTGCCCTCAATAACAACTCTCTCCACTGAGCAGCTGACAAATGCCTAAGCTAACCCCATCTATCCAGGGATCAATCAGGGCTGGGCTGGGATCGATATCACTCTTGTTTCTGTAACTAGGAAATGCCATAATGGTTTCACCAGTTAATTACGCTGTTAATTTTAAGTTGTGTTTTAGGTGTCTCTTAAACAGTTTGGCAACTCATGAACCATTTTGTCAAACAATTTTGCAATATAGTTAAAGTTAAAAAAAGAACCCTGCTTTACCTTTTGCTGTAAATTTATTCTATGTAAACTGAATAATAACACTTTAATTCAATATTTATATAGACTGCATGCAGAATCCCAGTGCTGAGCTATCTTTTAAATACTAGAGTATCTGTTATGACCTGAGCATAAGAAAGGAATTTAATTTGCTAATGCACATTAAATTATGTGAAAAATGTCTGGAAGCTGACAGAATGGCATGTTATGTCTTTTTTCTTTCATCGTTCTATTCAGAGCTTTACTTTGTTTTGAGTATGTGCTGTCTGGCTTCACTGGAGATAGGACTGGAGATTATGCTGTTGACATTCCAGTCATGTAACAGCCATCATCATAGTCAAGTACTGTAAGAGGCGAGGTCAAATGCTACACAGTGATTCCCCCTATACAAGCCATAAAGCACACAATGGTGCGGCAAAAAGAGTAAAGGAACGGTTGTCATTTTCAACGGAAGAGCAAGCTCACCCCAGGACTTTGCCTATGCAGTTCACAGAAACAGCAGGCAAGGGAGAAAAGAAAGAGAGGTATTTTGCAATAAATTATTTGGACTTAAACTGCGTACAGTATCCTGTGATAGGATTCCAGCTTTGCTTGGTGTCCACATAAAGCCAAGCGATCTGGTCATAAATAAAACAAATGTTCCCCTGTCTGTTTGATTGCTATTCTCTCCATTCATAGACATGAAGCGAGCCTTCAGAATACAGGGCATAATGTAATTAGTCACGCACTTTGTACGAATGTTAACTTACTGTACTGCCGTCCTTAAAAAACTTCAACCTCCTCTCCTCCAACTGATGATTTTATGTGTAATATTAAGTAAATTATTAACTAGTTTTTGCATTATTCCCATCCATATTTCTATTTAACATTAAAAGAGAGTCAAATTTCGTCTGATTCCACATAACACACTTATGACCGCCACAACAGTCGGAGGAAACACAAAACAAATGGAACCCAAACCACAGAAAATGTTTTAGCATCTTATTAAGGTAACTCAGGTTAATGATCTTAAGGCGGAACATAAGAGTAGATGTTTAAACTCTTCCATGCAATCACAGAGTGCACAATAGTTAGACAGAAAGCATCTGTATAAAATGTGCCCGTACCTCTTCAGTGGTAGTGATTATCAAATGACCCATTCCATTGACAAACATAACCTAAATAAGGTGTTGCTCAAGATCTGTTTGTACACAGCGTGACAAAAAGAAATACTCCATCTGTTGAAGCTATTAGTAGTAATTTTTACCCTCTTGTGCCTAATGACCCATATGCAAGCTGTGTGAGCGCTTAAGTGTGTGTGTGTGGCCCCCTTGGGGCATTGCATGGGTGCAGATCTACATGTCTTTAACCTCTCTCTATGTAAATGCTAAAAGATGCCTTGGGGCTTTGTGCAGACTGAAACATTCTGCTGAAGGCTATGGGCCTCACAATATTTAGACAAACAGACTATCTCCTAGACCTCCGTAGAAGCTTCTATAGCACTGAAGCGATCCCTCCTCCTTCATGTTGTGTGTGCCCTTTTAGGGTCGCTTTTACATAGCCAGAAGGGCTCTCATTGTTGGTTTTATTCTGAAAGACCACATGGCATTCTTGTGAGTCAGGCTTCTTCATGCTGAGCCTTTTAGAACAAGCAATAATTAAAAAAAAAAAAATGCACACATTCAAGGAAACTTAAGCCAGGGATGCTCTCTAACCTCCTCTCCACTAAAACTTATGAAAGATGTGAGACATTCAAGTAAATTTTGAAACAGATATGTATAATATCTACCTCAATTATCATTCATTTGTTATTTTTTGGTACATAATAGCATTGGTGAAGAACTGTTAAATTATTAATTAATATTCAAGTGCTTCATTTAATAATCTGTGCTTCATTAATAATTGAATTGCAACTATTTTAATAACCATAGCTTTAAACATCTATCGTTTAAAGGATTGCAAATATGCAGCATTGTGAATATATACATATATAAATGTATCTATATACGTAGATATATCCTGCTCACTGGCTGTCGCTGCTATTGCAATTAAGGCTACTTCTATTCAGCAAAGCATGTTGTATCTCAAAATATGCCACTGTGTTTCAGCATCCGTCCACAGTTTCTGCTGTGAGGAGAGGAAAGTGATGAGATATGCTGATATAAAATATTCATATGTTTCTATCTAATCAACAACATGGTTCTGTAATCTTTCACCATATGCAACCAAATTGAGCTCTTCAATATACAACAGCAGAAGGACGATGTAATACATATTGGGGTCTTATATAGTTTGGAGGAAAACAATGTCTGCACAAAATGTCGAGCAAGGAGGAGCACAGGATGTTGGCTTTGCTTTGATTAAAAGAGCAAGGTGTAGAATAAAGGCCAGTTTAAGTGTTGCGTCCATATGGCCCAGAATCCCCGAGGCTGTCGGCCTGCATTGGGGGCCTCGGCACTCTTCCCTCTCCATGGGACCCCAGCTGGTGAAACAAACTCCCATTTACTTTTCTACGCTGCCTCAGTCACCATTATGGACCTTGGCTGCGGCTCAGCCATTCTCTGCCATAATTAACAGCACCAATGCCACAACAATTACAGCGCCGCTCCGCAGATACTCTATGAATCAAAGAACAAGCTAATAGGAACAAAACAGAGTGAGCCACAAGACGCTGGAGATGAGTGCTGTTCCTTCCACTGGAATAAAAAGTAAGATCGTTGTGCTTCAAGCCCACGATCATTAGCCAGTAATTAGTTTACACAAAGCTCCCAGTTAAATGGCAAAATACGGTAATTAACAGATGACAGAAAATCAAAGGCTACTTTGTAAGTATATGACAAATAAGAGCCTTGAGCTCAGAAGCTATGAAAAAATTTAATCTCCACTAAATAAATGCTTTACCAATGTTTAAGTACACTTTGTTTCTAAATACTGTAGGAATAAAATTAAAATGTAAAATTATTTTGTTGAGAATAACTGCAAATTCACATTTTTAAGCCTGTATGAACTAAGATGTCATCTTTGCAAATAACTCAGACCCATGAATATGTGTTCAATCCAGACATTGGCAAAACATTAAAAAAAAATTACAGCAGTGAGAATTAAAGACAAAATACTTTGATTACACATTAAATTAGGAATTAATCTGGGTGATATTGATTTTTAAATTTTTTTTAAAATGTAGACATTCTGAGCAAAATTTTTTGTTATCTGAATGTATTTGTCGTGACTTAGTTTTCACTGCCAGATATTATATGGAAAGGATTTCAGTCTTCAACACACTGACACTAGTTGGTGTGTGAGCCCTAGAGAATAAATAATGGTTGTGTTTATGGACAGATATTTTATCTGTTGATTTAATATTGTGTGGCTCTGAGACAATACTCAAAATACTGTACTATAGGGACCAGTATGGTGAGTGTTACATTAAGCCACCCTGCTCTGGGCAAAATAATGGTATCTCTCTCTCTGACCCCACCATGACCCCATGCTTTTGTTTCATGACAGAAGTGAATCTAACCCTCCTTTGAGCTGTCTCTTCTTAAAAAGGAACATAATCTCCATTTTAATATCTAGCAGTTCCTGTAATATTATCTTTTAACTATCGAGTTGTTACCATGATAACTTTAAATGGCCCCTTCCTCATTGGGATGAGTGTAATAATAACAGCAATAAACTTTATTTGTAATGCGCTTTTCTAAAACCAGTGCTTTGTAGGGGGCCATAAAAACAAGTCATAACAGTAAAAATATCAATTTAGCAACAAGTTGTGTGGGAAATTATAAAAAACTAAAACAAATTAAAAACACAAAGCTCAAATTTAAACAAATTCTATAAAAGTCTGTGTATAAAATGTGCTTTTAAGAAGTGGTGCTTTGGTTTATGATTGTGAGGGAATGCTGTAATTCTCTAAAACATATCTTTACCTGAATCCATTTGGCCTTCCATAGCTCAGGACCATAATGATGGTATTCCTGTAGGGCCCAGTTATAGCAGCTAAGATGGCAGATGTCACAGTACGCTGTCCCACGGCCACCATGCTCAGAGTCCATCTTGAACAGCCAGCGCTGCACGTGCATGTTCTGAGTCATGAGCTCAGCCAGTGCTTCATGAAGCTAAAGCAGTGAAAATGTGTTTATTGTAGCTCCATGATGACAGACCGCATGCAGTAGTGGAGTGTACGTGATCATTTAATTCCTTACCTGGTTTATTGAGTATATGTCTCCTTGACCAGGAGGTACATCCACCTCTGCCCCGATGAAGATCCTCCTCCCTCCAGACTTGGTGCTGTAGAGCTGAGCAATAGCTGGCTCTGGAGCCAGAACTGGCACTCCAAGCTCATCAGCCACTGCCAAGTCATCCACATGAGCCACTCCACCTACTATATAAGCCTGCTTCCCCTGGATCAGGTTCCCAATGCGCTTCAGAGTGTGTGGACTATACTTGAGCAGAGTGGACAGGCACATGTTGTGGGTCTAAAAGACAAGAGAGAAAGGGGTTACTACCAGAACGAGCACTTCTAAAGTTTGCTCCTTGACCTGATTTAGTACTGTGTACACACAAAAGACCTATTTTTTCAAAAGCCAGCTGGGATTGAACCTACTCTCTTTTTGGTTAGGTTGAATTGATAAAAACTGTCTGTGGGAGACCTCTCCTATCATTCACATTTTTAACGTGTGTTCACAATGAGCTCCTTGGGAATATAACTAATTACTTCACATCTGTATTTATTTGATCCACATGGAATTATCCCTTCTGTCACTGGCAGAATGTGCTGCCAGCCATGGGTAGCAGTGATTCATCTCAGCAACACGTCTGGCACAGTTTAAAAACAAAACAGCAGGAAAATCAATAGAAACAAATGAAGAACCATGTCATGTTGCAGATTTAATCTGGTGTAGAAGAATGAAAAAAGAGGGAAAGAATAACTGGATGTAAAATGGCTAAAATAACATAGCCTTGGATTTATTGTATTCAGGCAGATAATATAATTCGGAATATGTGATGGTGCTGCAGGAAATTAAAGCAAAAAATACTGAGTTTTGTAATTTACTGAACACCAGCTAGAAACCATTAAATGTATTGTAATTAAGTATAGTTGACTATAGCTTTAGTGTATTTACTTTGAAATCACACAGATGTTAATTCCAAAAGACAATGAAAAATAATATAACAGACAGCATGCTGCTCTCAAAAGTCTAGAACTATAGGTTAGCGGTCTCCTCTAGTGCCCTCTAGAGGAGAATTTATGAACAACAGCTGTGTAAAAGGTCTAAAGAACAGAGCAGAGGAATCCATTTCTCTACAGTAAATTCTATGACCCCGTAGAATTTTTTTGTATTTAAAGTTAACATGTATTTACTAAACATTAATGTGTCGTTTAGTTACCGGGAAATAATCCACAGCCTCAGGTGTGAGTATGACAAAGCGCCTGTCAGTTGCTTCATCACACTTCAGGAGGCTGGTGTAATAATGTAAAATGTCTTCCCCCAGATGCTGTGGACATACGTAGATCACTTCCACATTTTTATCTAAAAATTTACAAAAAGGTCTTCACAAATGACATCCTGACAATAAAGCATACAGAGAAAGCTGATGTGTTTGAATGGCTGTGGGGCCGTGAAAAGCTCAGACCTTTAATATCACACAGTCTGCTTATCTGGATGTTCTGTAGGATCTCAAATCCCCTCAAATTCAATCTTTGGCTCTGAGAGTATCCTGTTAAAATAAAAGCAAATAATTACTAAACACTTTCAAAGAGAGATTCATATCATTACTAAATGGCTTTGTTCGAAATCTGTAATGCTGTACAACTACCCTTAGATGTGCACGGCACTGGACTTAGGGGTGGGGTAGATAAATCTAATCACAGAACGGTTCAATCTGATGATAATCTGGATAAATAATTAGCAGGTGTAATGTCTGTTGTATGCTGGGTGTCCTGTTGTACCATGTCCAGCCACCACTGTGCTACATCCAGCGGTACCTCCAGGGTTTCACTCAATGTCTATCTGGATTTCTGCCTGAGAGAGAATCCTCAACAGAATCAAGGTAATTATATGATTGGATTCATGCTAATTAACAACAATGGGGTTCAACTTTCTAATTATCCTTGCTCTCACAGCACTCTCTGTAGCCACCCCAAGTGCAAATAAAGCATTCCATCTGCTAGTAATTAGGCTTAATAATTTTAGACAATCGCTCAATGATTTACAATGCACATGCCTGATTACAGTCTAAATGTGAGCACCATGGTAAAACTGGAACAACAACCGATCACAGCCTGCACTCTGTGTCTGGTGGAAAAACACCTTCTTCCTCTTCTAAGTGTTTTTTGTCACAGCAATAAAATAAAACCTTTGTGTCTCTTGCAAATATTCAACATAATGGCTTTTCATTTGCTTAATCTGCAAATTAAATGGCGATTGAGAGTAAATTGTTCAGTTCCCTGGCATGGGGACTGCCATCATCCTGTGAGTGCTTTCCTGCAGAGAGTCATTTGAACGAGACAGAGTGCCTCCACCCGGGCCACAGACTGGGGCAGTAGTGTGGTGAGACAGGCGATGACTGCTGCTCGATCAGATGTGTGTGTGCAGCGGGCACTGAGAGCTACCTAATGAAGGGATGTGGATAATGGTCCTCTTGGAGGACTGGATGTGTTTCCAGTTGGCTGCCAGATGCTGTGGATGGAGAAAAGTGAGTGATCAGAGAGGAGAATGCTTGAGTGTACACGCGCGCAGACACACACACACACACACACACACACACACACACACACACACACACACACACACACACACACACACACACACACACACACACACACACACACACACACACAAATCATCACCTCTCTGCATAGCTAAAACACATCAAGGCAATATCTCTCTGGGCTAACAGAAGCAAACCAAGCATAAAATACCACCTTAATTAAATCAAGCGTTTACTTTACAAACATCTTCTTACAATTAATTCAATCAGCAAGGTACATGATGCTTCTGCCAGGGGAAGATTAGCAGGCTTAATTAACAGGGTATGAATGTTTAAAGAGTGAGAACATACATTTAATGTATGTATACACACACAGCAATGTTAAAACTAAATGAACTCGTAGACACTAATTATATTGTGTCAGTGCGTCTGAAGACGCTCAAATCTAATGACAGAAAAGACATGACACCAACCAATTATTAAAAACATATAGTGTGTGTGTGTGTGTGTGTGTGTGTGTGTGTGTGTGTGTGTGTGTGTGTGTGTGTGTGTGTGCGTAAATATGTACATAAATTTAAACCTAATATGAAATTGTTATGATACGTTTAATTTAAATAGGTAATTGATATTTATGGCATTTAAAGGCATATTTATCTACTGCATGTAATTTAATTGACCTTATTTTTGCCCTTGATCTCCAGCCTCCACAATCACAATTTGTCCGTTTGTCTCTTTTCACTACCAAGCTGCAGTTTTAATTTGTTCTAATCTTCTCTCTTCCCCGCTCTCCTTTTTGTCTCTGTCATCTGACTCCTTCGATGTGCTGTGTGCATCTTAATTCTGGCTGTTGCTCTTTTCCGCCTCACTCTCTACTGGTGTTCTGTTCTTTAAACTCAAATGGCATATATATATTTCCTTTTGAAATATACGTTACGTAGCATTGTTTCATTTAATTTCTTTTGCAACATTACTCAGAGACTCAAAACATCTGAAAAAATGATGCTAAAATAGATATTGACTGATATTTTTGGTTTAAAAAAAACAACTATATTGTATAAAAATCTAACATAAAGCATCATATTTTTTCATCATCGAAACAATATTTTTAAAAAATGCACTTGTTTTGATTTTTTAGTGAGGGATTACAGCTCAACCTCAGAACACACTGGTAGAAAGCCATATTACAGCATTATGCAGATAATTTAATAAGTCACATGTAAAGCATATTGCACATATAAATTTAGGATGCTTCATAATTTGGAAGAAAAACTAAATCTAATTTGGAGAAACTGGGAAGGAGCAGACAATCACCTAAAACATGGCAGTGATATTAGGTAAGACAGACGGAAAAAGAAAAGCACCAGTTGGATATGAGAGATTCACCTGGGCTCTGCTGCGGTGATTCTCTAGTTGTCTGGACCGGCGGGCCTGCAGGGCCTCCCTGACATGTCGCATCTGAGTGTGCATCAACCATGAGACAGCGATGGTCTTTGCCGCCCACTTGAGCCTGTAGTGGCGCAGGTAGGCTGACCGGGCTAAGTAGCGCCTGCAGCAGGACTGGATGTGGATGGCAGCTGCCTCAATGCCTCCCTCCCCTTTAAAGCGCTGTCCTGGGTGTTTTACCAGACCCAGTACCTCGTCCTGATTTTCAAGCACTGAGATGAGGCTAGTCACTGAAGGAGCCTTTTTGTAACCACCATCCCAAGATAGGGCAAACTCCACAAGCCGCTCCCCAGTTACTTTGGCTATGGGCACAGCAAAGTCCCTGAGCAGCTTTTCCAGGGCTTCCAGAGTATCTAGCACATTGCTCCAGCACCAGCTGAAGCTCTGCTTGAAGTGGCAGAAATCTGTTGCTGTTGGGTTGATCCATCCTTTTCTGATTGTGAAGGGATATTTACTGATCATTACAGGAAGTGGCACAGGTAGAGTCTACAGAACACAAGGGGAAAAGAGAAATCTAAACTACCATACAGTTATGGTAAATGAAATATTGTTTCTGATAGCATTATATTTCTATAGTAATTTAACTTATATTTAAGGCTACTACTGGAGTCTCACCTGGGGGCTTTCAGGAATGAGACCATTGGTACTTTGAATTATGCCCCAGTGGTCTCTGCTCTTAGACGTTGTGGAGGGAGGAGGCGTCTTGGTTGTCCAGAGGGGGGTGCATTCTCTGTCTATTCTTTCGCAGATGGATTCAGGTTCTGTTTCCCATTTCAGCTTCTTTTTCAGCTGCTTGTGACACCTGGGCTTTGTGCCTATCAGGCCCAAAGTAACAAACAGACAGGCTCAGATATACTCTATCAGCAATTAATAAGTGGCAGCACAATCATCGCTGCCAAATCAACTGGCACTAGCCCACACCACAATTACAAAATAATTAAATCAGTGACAGAAATAACAAGAGACAAAACTGAAAATTAAATACATAATTACAACTGTTGTAGCAATAAGTCCTCACTAAATACTAGGTCACCGGAGTGAAGGGACTTTTGTAATCAGCTATTTCTCTGGCAGGACATCTTTTATAACCTCTAACCATTAGAGACTCCTTGCATAAGTCAGCAATACTACAACATTTTTTCCCCATTAGAAGCACATTAAAATACTTATATTTACAGATAAGGAAATAAAAATAGTTATTGACATGTACTGTTCATATATGAAAAGTTTAGTTTGAAAGATCAGTTAAAAAAATGCAAGATGTGGAAAAAACCTATTGCATTTAGCACTTTTTAAAGTACAATACATGTTCCCTGAAAAGATAGATAAAATTGTTCTACAATATGGCCATGTGGGTTGTTGTTGTTGTTTTTTGGCATAAATATACTTGTAATATAACTTGTCTTACAGTCCCATTAATGATAGGCCAGATGTTTATAATATAATAATAATATAATAATAATAACAACAACAATAATTAAAATGACTGGTCGATTCAAAATGTAACATTTTAAATTCTGGGATATAGAATCTGGAGAATCTTGTGGATGTTTCTGAGGAAGCACTGACTTATCTTTGAAGAACTGGAATCCTCTGTGGGGTGAAGGGTAGCTTTGTTTTTGATGGACATGCAAACCAAACTCGTATCCAGTACTGATGAAAATAAAAGTAACTGTGAGATTATAAAGGAGATTAAAAACACAAATTGGCGAAACGTCTGTTTACCTGTCCCTGTCCCCTTGTCAGGCACTGGAGGATAATGGAGGCTCTTTGGTTCAAATGTCTGAAGACTCACCGCAGGGCCAGTGATTATTCTGTTATGCTTTACCTAAACAAAGCATGTTTATTTGACCAAAGATTGTACATCCAAGAAAACCAAAGCAATGCTGCCAGATCTTGATCTAGTATTTAGTGGTCCAGACTCTAAAAATTGTTGTCCACAGTAAACTGTCATACAAGCATTTGCAACAATTAATGACAGATAGTCTTGAAATAATTACTTTTGTTCCTATCTGCAGTGTTTAATATACATAGATTCAAATATTTTACTCAATGAACACAAAGTTTGTGCTGCTGATCTTCCAAACTTGTCACCTAATGTCCTCTCCTTCGTTCTCTTCAGACCAATGAATTGTCTGACAGAGCACAGGTAGGGGCCACATGCTGGGAGATTCTCCCCTTAAAGGCACACATCTGTTTCAGATGGAGTTGGGAAAAGGTGGCACTATTATTAAAATTTCTTAAATGCAAAGTCCCATTCCCTGGCAGGAGTACGGAGCGGAGAAGAACTGGCCTGAGTTGCAGGAGGAGACAGCAGGCAGGGAGCCAGTGGTTAGCAGTTGGGGAAGCTACGGCTGTCTTATTGGCATGCTGGACCAGGTAGCCACTTCTGTCCTCAGACAGCTGTAAACCAGTAGCCCATAGCACAGCAATCAGGCGCCTGTTTCTTTACAAGAATGCTGATGTGCTGCAATCTGCTGCTTTCTGCTTTTTGCAGCCAGTACTTCCATCTCTCCTATATCAGAGTGACAGGCTTGGCTGCTATTTCTCATGTCAGGTTTAGATTTCCAAAAACATATTGGGAAAGAAAGTGTATAAAGTATTTCTAAAACTAATGTCGACCTTTGCAAAGATTAATTTGTTTCCTGTGATAAGTGTTGGCTGTCATCACTAAGCTATGTGACCTTTATGTCACTGTCTCTCTGAGCATGAGACTTGACGCATCTATTAATGCAGACCTGTACCATCACTCTTCACTCCAGCATAAAGTGTCTGCTCTGAGAATTAAGGGCGTGAGTATCAGCGAATGGATCAATGATATCCAATTCATCTTAGTTGTAGCAGAAAGGCTTGTAATGCTTCCTAATCAAATCTTTCCCGAGGTATGTGCTGTACACTATAATTAATATCAACAAAGACTCGAGACAAAGGAATCAATTTCTCACTGCATGAAGTGAATAAGTGGAAGACATATTATTCTGTTTATAGTTTATTGTTATAGTTGATTATAGTCTTTTCCAGGGGGAAGACTGATGAAGGGTCATGACAAATTCTTAAGAAAGCCAAAATCCCAGATGTACTGTAGCACAATTTCCACAAGATCTCTTGGGTTTTCAGTTTTACAAAGCCAAAATTGAATTAACTGTCATTTATTTCATGACTGCAGACCAGTCTGTATGACAGCAAACTAAAGTTATAAAGTATATTGCACATTTCAGATCAGCTGCACAAAGAGCTTGAAAAGAACCAGGACAGGCCAGATTGAAATAGTATTATTACGTTCATGGTGTTTACTTTAAACCAACTTGATGTACAGAATACATTAAAAAAGAAAAACTGCTGTTTTTAAAATTTGAAATTTTATAATTTCAAATCTTAAATTTCAAATCGTATTTTAATAGTAATATTAAATCCAGGAGAGGAACGCAGAAGGACAGATGGTAGTTGACTTTGCAAAAAGGACAGAAATGGCTATAGTGAATACTTTCTTCCAGAAGAGGCAGGAACATAGGGTGACCTATAAGAGTGGAGGTAGTAGCACACAGGTAGACTACATCTTGTGTAGACGGTGTAACCTGAAGGAGATCAGTGACTGCAAAGTAGTGGTAGGCGAGAGTGTAGCCAAACAGCATAGGATGGTGGTGTGCAGGATGATTCTGGTGGTGAGGAAGATGAAGAGAGCAAAGGCAGAGCAGAAGACGAAATGGTGGAAGCTGAAAAAGGAAGAGTGTCGCATGACTTTCAGGAAGGCGTTAAGACAGGCTCTGGGTGGCCAGGAGGTGCTTCCAGATGACTGGACAATTACAGCTACTGTGATCAGGGAGACAGGTAGGAGAGTACTTGGTGTGTCATCTGGAAGGAAAGTAGATAAGGAGACTTGGTGGTGGAATGAGGAGGTACAGGAGTGTATACAGAGAAAGAGGTTAGCTAAGAAGAATTGGGACACTGAGAGGAGTGAGGAGAGTAGACAGGAGTACAGGGAGATGCAGCGTAAGGT
Organism: Antennarius striatus; assembly: GCF_040054535.1. Lineage (NCBI taxonomy): Eukaryota > Metazoa > Chordata > Actinopteri > Lophiiformes > Antennariidae > Antennarius > Antennarius striatus. The sequence continues at coordinate 8,791,531 of NC_090779.1, forward strand.
GAAGGTAGAGGTAGCAAAGGCCAAACAAGAAGCTTATGATGACTTGTATGCTAGGTTGGATAGTAAGGAGGGAGAGACTGATCTATACCGTTTGGCAAGGCAGAGAGACAGAGATGGGAAGGACGTGCAGCAGGGTAGGGTGATTAAGGATATGGATGGAAGTCTATTGACAGGTGCCAGTGGTGTGATGGGAAGAGGGAAAGAGTACTTTGAAGAGTTGATGAACGTGGAAAATGAGAGAGAGCTAAGACTAGAAGAGGTGACAGTTGTGGACCAGGATGTTGCAAAGATTAGTCAGGATGAAGTGAGGAGGGCACTGAAGAGGATGGAGAGTGGAAAAGCAGTTAGTCCTGATGATATACCTGTAGAGGTTTGGAAGTGTCTAGGAGCAGTGGCAGTAGAGTTTCTGAGTGGGTTGTTCAACAAGATCTTAGATAGTGAGAAGATGCCTGAGGAATGGAGAAGTGTGCTGGTGCCCATTTTTGATAACAAGGGAGATGTGCAGAGTTGTGGCAACTACAGAGGAATAAAGCTGATGAGCCATACAATGAAGTTATGGGAGAGAGTAGTGGAAGCTAGACTAAGGGCAGAAGTGAGAATTTGTGAGCAGCAGTATGGTTTCATGTCAAAAAAGAGTACTACAGATGCAGTATTTGCTTTGAGGATGTTGATAGAGAAGTATGGAGAAGGTCAGACGGAGCTGCATTGTGTTTTTGTAGATCTGGAGAAAGCTTATGACAGGGTGCCCAGAGAGGAACTGTGGTATTGTATGAGGAAGTCTGGAGTGGCAGAGAAGTATGTTAGAGTGGTGCAGGACATGTATGAGGACTGTAAGACAGTGGTGAGGTGTGCTGTAGGTGTGACAGAGGAGTTCAAGGTGGAGGTGGGACTGCATCAGGGATCAGCTCTGAGCCCCTTCTTGTCCGTTATGGTGATGGACAGGCTGACAGATGAGGTTAGACAGGAATCTCCATGGACTATGATGTTTGCAGATGACATTGTGATCTGCAGTGAGAGCAGGGAACAGGTGGAGGAGAAGCTACAGAGGTGGAGGTTTTGTCCTGGAAAGGAGAGGAATGAAGGTTAGCTGCAGTAAGACATAGTACATGTGTGTGAATGAGAGGGACCCAAGTGGAAAAGTGAGGTTACAGGGAGAAGAGATCAAGAAGGTGGAGAATTTTAAGTGCTTAGGGTCAACAGTCCAGAGCAATGGAGAGTGTGGAAAAGAGGTGAAGAAGCGTGAGCAGGCAGGATGGAACGGGTGGAGGAAAGTGTCAGGTGTGATGTGTGATAGAAGAGTTTCAGCTAAAATGAAAGGAAAGGTGTACAAAACTGTGATGAGACCAGCGATGTTGTTTGGTCTAGAGACAGTGTCACTGAGGAAAAGACAGGAGACAGAGCTAGAGGTAGCAGAGATGAAAATGCTGAGGTTCTCTCTGGGAGTGACCAGGAAGGATAGGATCAGGAATGAGTACATCAGAGGGACAGCACATGTTAGAGGTTTTGGAGATAAAGTCAGAGAAGCCAGACTGAGATGGTTTGGACATGTCCAGAGGAAAGATAGTGAATATAATGGTAGAAGGATGCTGAGCTTTGAACTGCCAGGTCGGAGGCCTAAAGGAAGACCAAAGAGGAGGTTTATGGATGTAATGAGGGAGGACATGAAGGTAGTTGGTGTGAGAGAAGAGGATGCAGAAGACAGGCTTAGATGGAGGTAACTGATTCGCTGTGGCGACCCCTGAGGGGAAAAGCCGAAAGGAAAAGAAGATTTTTAATATTAATAAATTGTACAATACCTATCAAGAGATTGACGGCTCAAAAACCACACTGTATTTTTATGACACTTAATCATATGTCTCTTATTACCTAGGTTTCTTCGAAAATAGGCATGACATTCAGGGCTGAAGATAATGAATGTATATTTATAGCTGCATTTCTTACGACATTTGTGTTCCTCTTGTGGACATCAGGGAGTGATATTCCAAACTTGTGGTGCATAATGGCTCTGTTGTTGGGGTGAGCAGGATTACACAACACACGCTTGATCAGTGCTGACTTGTGCTGTATGGGGCAGACAAATATTTTCAGAAGTTTAAGTTTTAGATCCATATAAAGTACAATAAGCAATATTAAAGATGAGAAAGATATGTATTGATTTCATCACAGGTGCTGCTTACCTTTGTTTGTTTTGCCTGTTAACAGGTGTAAAACAATACAGTCGATCTGACTTACCTAAGTACAGCTCATATAGTATCATATATCAAAATGCAGTAAATAAAAAGCATTTATTTCTGAAGAACAATAATAAACTACCTTTTGTCCGGGTGATGCCCCTGAAAAGTTTTCTTTTTTTCCACAAACAACTGGGATCATCTCCAGAGCAGGTTTCCTGTATTGTATTGAATGTGTCCCCACAATTTACGCAAATCAAAAAAATTTTTTCTACATTTTGATATTGATGATGTGAAAGAAAGTGTGTCCAGCAAACTTTGTGGAAGCATGTACACTGCCTACTTACCACTTGGGAATCTGCACTGTCCTTCTTGGAAAGTCTTCAATGATGGGAAGAACCAAAAGCTGTTTATTCACAGCTTTCAGATAAGCCTCTGCATGTTTCTATTCACAATTCAAGAACATAGAAGTTGTTCCCCTGTTTTTCTGATGCACCCTACATTAAATATTATTGTGATTAGTTCTTATTCTGCGTTTAAGCAAACTCACCCTGATGCTTCTCTCTGTCCTAAGGATGGCGGTATCCAAGGCTTGTATGTCCAGTGTCTTTCCCTTCTCATTGATAGTGATTCCTTTAAGACTCGATCGGAGTTCTCTGAGGTCATCACGAACCTAGAACATGCAGTTCTGTGATTTATATGCTATGGATAACTGCCCTAAACACTCCAATCAATACATTAACCGGGGAATAAATGTTTTTAAATGCAATATGTAGGAAACAAAGTCTGCGGAGTCTGTCCAGAAGCGACGATGGTAAAGTCGTTGAATACACACAGCGCCGCCAGCAAACGTCCTTTACATTCTGGTAATGCGTGTGTTTCCCCCCTAAACCTTCGACAGAATATCAAACTTTATGTGTATATGCTTTAAAGGCAAGATAAGTGTCCAAAGCTGTTTGTTTGTTGTTGCTTTTTTTAAAAACCCAACCTTTTCGGCAATATTTACTGGTCTTAATCTCCAAAACTGTCTCGTTATCTGGCATGCTCTGTCACAAAGAAACTTGTTAATAATTATCAAATTAGCTAAAATTAGGGTAAAATGTTGTAAAGACCTTACCTCAATTAAGACAGCTCCCAGTGTGTCCTCGTTATTGTTACACATGTAAGACATTTCAGTATAATAATAATAATAATAATAATAATAATAATAATAATAATAATAATAATAATAATAATAATATAATTTAAATATATGTCATTTTATCAAACCAGTTACTGTACTAAAAATAATTTTGTCGTTCGTTATGTAATATTGCTAAAACACATACAGGTTAGCTAAGAGTCGTCGAAGAGAATCCTTCAAACAGTACTCGTAACCATGGCAACAGTGTTTCCCTACGTACTAAATGAGTTTCCTCTTCCTCGTAAACCATGGGTTATCTTAATTCACAATTTGAAGTTAAAATTATTAACTAATACCTCTCTTTAATGTTTATTTAACACATAAATTAAACATAATACCGATTATATGCACTACATGTTTAGCTAGCTATGGCACTTTGATTGAAAGGTAAATTGAGGACATAATTCAGGCTTCATTAATTAAAGCATCTCACCTCAGGAAACGTGTTGAATATAAACATCAACTGGGTTTTAAATATCTAACTTATAAAATGGGAGTAAGTTTAGTAAAAAGTAAAAAAAATGAAGTCAATGTCCCGGAAGAAGCTCAGAGTTGAAAGGTCACCGAAGCAAGCTAACGTCACGCTAAGCTAGCAGCTGGAGAAGCTTCTATAAAAATGTCAGCCTCAGAGGAAAATACAGAGTCTGCTGTTCCTTGTGTGCTCATCACCAGCTGCGACAGAGGGTTCAAAGAAGAAGAGCTGATAAAACGTAAGTGTAACTATTTCTATGTCGCATGGGTTTGTTAAACGGCAAAACAGGCTGACTTAACTATTAGCATAAGAGCGAAATAGATGCGTCTGCATGATGGTAGGCTACAGTAACACGTTTTTACGTCCCGCTTCAAACATGTTGTGATTGTCAGTGTTCGTGTGTTTGTCCGTTCGTTCTTCCGATCGTCTGTTAGTGAATCCACCAAATGTCTTCGCAACCGTTGCAGATAGAAAGTGAAACAAAAAGCACATCACTCAGGCGGCAAAGGGGATGGAAATGAGATGATGACCATGACCTTGACCTTGACAAAACTAAGTCAAGGTCAAATAAGATAGAAAGAGGAATGCAAAGGCCAGTGTGGAAGAAACCAGTGTGAGTAAGACCGTAGATCAAAGCTAGTGGTTTGATCTACCGATGCACTAGCTTTGATCTATGGTCTTACACTGGCCTTCTCCATATGCACCAGTCTATGGTGTTTATAACAAATGTATGTTTTTCCTTAGAAATCCTCAATTCGAAGACTTTGCCTGATCCGAGCAAGAGAGAAGAATCGGTTGCCTGGTATCCATGGACCATCAATAACAAATACTATACCGCAGATGTCAGGATATGTATTGTTCCCACTACTTTTCAGATGTCATCAGAAATCGCACAGGCCATGCAAGCTTTCATCGCTTATTTTGACAGTACAGTGGTAGGTGGCTAGGTGAGGCATTGAAAACTATAACTTTTATATCCACATCCAAGGATTAATATGTATATATGGTGTTTGCAGAAGGATGGTCTTGAAAAGCTCCATCCTTGGATATCAGTGGTTGAGGATCTTGCGCCAGAGGTGCTCATTCTGGTGTGTGACAGAGTCTGTGAAAATGGTTAGTTTCTACATTCATTGGAAAGTAGTAAGCACTAGAGTACACTACTGATGTCTACTATATGACATATAAATTTTAATATGTATTCTAGGGGTCACCAGGCATGAAGCACAACAATGGTGTTTGGCTCATGCCTTTGAGCTGGTGGAACTCAATCCACAGGAGTTACCAGATGAGGATGGTGAGTCTGCAGACATTAGAAAATAGGAGTCTACACACATCGTAGCTTTTGCTGCTCATATTTTTTTTAAAATTTCCACTCCGTTTTTTTGCCTTCATCAGATGACTTTCCAGAATCCACAGGGGTGAAGAGAATTGTCCAGGCTCTCAATGCCAATGTCTGGTCTTCTGTTGAGATGAAAGATGGTGAGAAGACACCATTGTAATTACATATTGCATATTTCTGTGACTTTTTATCTCTGTGTATGTGTTATATGTGACATCTCTGTTGGACAGGACACAATCAGGGCTTTGGTCTGATGAGTAGTTTGGTGGCTGCCAGACACAACAACCCACATGCACATAACTGTCAAGATCCTCCAGTCAGTGGCAATTTTCTGTAAACATATTCTTTATAATGATTGCTTTTGTATTTCATGCCAAGCCTCTTTCATTTATATTAATCCAATCTGAGGAGGTAATCTATTTTGTGCTCATTTTCTTCTTTATTTTTTTCTTCCAGTCTTCCAGCCTGCCAGCAGAGGACCCACTTGTTAATGAGGAGGGTAACCACACAGAAACTACAACCAACACAGACTCTCAAGGTGGTGCACTGATTGGTAAGTGAACAATTTCTGATAAAATGAGTATTTGTTCTTTCACTGTGCTCATCAAAAACAAGGATATCTTGATAACAGTACTATGTTTTATTATTGATATGATGTGTGAAGTTATCAACATATGCTTGTGCTGATTTTCTCAGATGCAATGACAGATTTGGATATTCAGGAACTTGCTAATCTCACAGCTGGAGATGCAGATGTGGATAACTTTGAACGTCTCTTCACCAAATTAAAAGAAATGAAAGGTATCAAGCGCAAATGCGCTACTTTGTCTCCATTGACCCTTTTTGAAGTGTGCATCACTGCTTATGTATCTTTCATTGTTTGTGAAGAATCTAAATATTTGTATAGCTGCTATTATTACATCCCGCTTCAAAGCGGTGATGTATTGTAATTTTCAGTGTACGTGTGTTCGTCCATCCGTGCGTTCATTAGTCCACCAAATATCTTTGCAACCGTTGCAGATAAAAAGATGACACAAAAAGCACATTACTCGAACGTCAAAGGGGATGAAAAAGTGATAACCCTAACCTTGACCTTGACAAAACTAGGTCAAGGTCAAAGAATGACGAGGGAGGATGCCAGTGTGAGAATGACTATAGATCAAAGCTAGTTCTTTGATCTGCCTATGCACTAGCTTTGATATATGGTCAAAGCCACTGCCTAGCTTTGACCTACCCTGAAAGGTCAAAGCTATGTACTAGTCAGGTTCTACTTTCAGGCGGGATGTTGCCGTCTGTGACTGCCTTGTTTATAATGTTTTGGTTTTCTCTGCTTTACAACTTGCAGACAAAGCTTCCTCATTACCTCACGAACAGAGAAAGGTTCATGCAGAGAAGGTAAGCATCTGTATATACCCCGGTCAAGATAAGAGAATAATAATACAATAAGAGAACCTGTTCTTGTTCCGAATCTCTTAAGCTTCTTGTTGCATCTTTTTTAAATTATGACACAAGATAAAAGCTTCTGTTCAGTGAACATTTTGTCTTAGAACATTTCAATAGCAGAATAAAAACTTAAATTAGCTGATGGTTTTTGAAGGTAATTACAATTTACATATTGTGTATTTATTCTTAATGTTTTCCAGGTGGCAAAAGCATTTTGGATGGCAATTGGTGGCGATGATGATGAAATAGATGGGTTATCATCGGGGGAGGAAAGCTAAAAGTTACTACCAAGGACTCCGTCTCCTCTTCACATCCTCTTTCATTCCTGGGGCTGTCAGAGTCCAGTGCCCTTTGACTTGAGATGCTGATACATCTTCTGTCGGCATTGTCATGTTTAAAAACCTTTGATAATTAAGGTGAAATGACTGGCTGCTTTATATCGAGAAATTGAATAACTTTATTAAGGTGAAGAGAGCTGATAGATGGGACTGGCCTTCAGTCCTTTGTCCTGCGTCTCACACTATGTTGTAAGCTCTGAGTGAACCTCAGTGTATATAGTAATAATACAGACGCAGGTGAAAAAGAACAATGATATGGGCTTTGATTCATTTATGTCCTTTAGTTGCACATGTCATATTTGATGGTGACATAATGTGCCTTGGCTTTAGAAAACTTGTATGACATATATGGCATCTTCTATTGAATCAACATAAAGATTGTGCTTTAAAATACTCTGCTCCTTGTGACTGGTTTGTTTGATAAACTAAACTGGACATCAATCATTTCATGCTTAAAGAAAGATCTGAACACCTACAGTATATGCTGCAGTGAATTATTCCTCTAATAAATACTGTATTATGTTCAGGTCAGTCAGTTTTTGAAATATCCTGAAACACATTGTATTGTATGGACCACTTAAAAAATGTAATCCGGAGAAATTTAAGCCTCTCATGGTTTGACTCAGAATTTTTATTCAGTTGCAATGTATTACATTTCCACAGTTAACAAAACAATGATCATTTGAGAACAAATAGTAAGCCACATGGGTTAACGGGTACATAAGACTTGGAACGGGAAGTCATCAACTAATAATATCAAAGAGTACAAGTAGTGATACAGACCTTACTATCAACTACCTAATGCAATGTAGTTCATAGTACACTTGTTTAGCACCATGTAACTTTTAATTAGGTTACATGTTGACTTAGAATCATGTATTGTAAGTGCAGGATAACCATGCCAGCCTTATAGACGATGACCACCGACAGCGAGCATATTACACATGCCTTGTCTTGTATATGTAATATACAGTATTTACCAAACAAGCAAACTACTACTAAAACACAGATCAAGACAGTTATAAGTGTATCATCGCCCATGAGGACTTTAGTGGACTACTGTTTAAAGTTTGCAATATGAGAAGCTATCAATGGGTGAACAACCAGTTGCTGTGTGAGTACCCTTCACACCGACGCCACATGGTGCCAAAACTCGAGCAGTTCAGTTGACCCGTTAAAAAATAAGACATTTCAACAGGCTGAGTAAAGGATCACACATTTCTGTCATGAATCTACTCATGCTGGGACTCCATAGTTTCAAGCAATGCATAACTACAAGCTATAAATATGTACAACATATTATTGAGACATTAAAAAAATATACAGTATATTCCCCATGCAGGACCATATGCAAAAATAACTTATAAAATGTCTCTTTCACTGAGCAAAATAGTTTTCATACAAGGGTTGTTTTCAATTAACATTGCTGCTAATATCTCTACTTGTTTAAAATAGATAAAATGCCAATTGATCGAACAATTAACACATAATACAGATAAACAGATATGGGCAAAGTACCTTGTACTTAAATTACTAATTAAATATAATCTATTTAATCACATTTTTGTATGTCATTTACGGTTTAGTTGATAAATAAGCCTCCTGATCCAGTGATTAGAGTGGTACGAGAACACTGAAACACCAGTGATGATAGCACATTCATAGTTAGCTAATTCATAGAATCAAAAATGCTTTGAAACGCGGTGACAAAGTTTAAACAGACATAACTTCAACTTCAGTGCTTAACATTTCAGTCTTCTGAATAAAACAAATCACAACAGTACAGATGACATATGGACATAAAGTGAATCTACGCTCTGAACAAAGTCAGTTATTTGAACCTATTGCAAATACCAAATGGTACAAACACATACAAACAAAATAACGCACAACTCCTAAAATAACCATCAAATGGAGAAACTAATGGGAACTAAGGTAAGTGCTACAGACATGAAGTGAAATATTAGACAGCTTGGGAGGAGGGTGAACTCTTGATTTGATGGATAGAATCTCTTTCTTCATAATCATTGAGAGATGCTTGAATTTTCCAATGTGGTTTGTCTCTATGGAACGTTCTTATGACACACTGGAGCAGTGTATGCTGGGGGAGCCCATCTGTGTGAGGACCTTGTCCAGCCACTGCAAGGGCCCGTTTAGATGCAGTTCTATCCAGCAGGGGGTGCTGGTCACTGTCTGACGTCTGCAGCACACAGGAGAGAGAAACACATGTCATGACTGACAGCTTCTCATACTACATGACGGACAATAAAGTCATTGAACCCTGTCTCTACTGATTCCACTTCACATTCAAGCATTTAACAGAACAAATACAACCATGGATGATTTGTCAAGATGTGAGAATATAAACAGTATGGATACAAAGAAGAAGCATATGAGTGTGTGTGTGTGTGTGTGTGTGTGTGTGTGTGTGTGTGTGTGTGTGTGTGTGTGTGCGTGCGTGCGTGCGTGTGTGTGTGTTCAAAGGGCTTTGTGTGCAATCTGAATGTTGGGTCCCTGAGGAGAAAAGGACATTTTTACTGAAGGCCCACTGACGACACGAGCATTCTCTGCTCTTCTTCCACACTCAAGGGGTTACCGATACCTGATCACCTCGATCAACATCCACTCTACTTTTATCAAAGTAAAAAGCCTTATAGAACTGTTTGTTGAGTAAATTTAAATTTACTTGAAAGAGAAATTCCTTTATTTTCAAACCCAGGGACACAACTTTTGTCTTTAAGAGAAATCCACTTATTTGTTACATAAACATGTCTCTCGTTCTCAGGGAAAAGTTGCAGAAAGACAATGACATGCCTGTCTTCCTGCGACAGAAACAGGGCAGAAAACAACACAGTCAAAGCTGGAGAAAGGAGTTTGGAAATTACTGAGAGAAATTGGCAGAAGTACTTCATTCCAACAAATAGGTTGAGTGTCAATCTGATTTTAAAAATCTGGATGAGGCAACAACTCACCTCCGAGAGATAAATTCACTTTGGGCAACAACGTTATTTCTGCTTTGACAAACAGATTGTATTAATTTGAATAAAGGATTTATCTCTACGGATCCTTTACATGATGAATGTCAGATGTGAAGTGGATAAAGCAAACACTTTTAGTGAAGGTCAGAGCTGCCCCAAATGGTCCCTACAGTCCCTGTATAGTACCTCTAAAACCTGTGTTAAATATGAATAATTTTCACATATCATTTTCAAGTTGATATTTGAATGTAGATCCTGGATTCACAAATGATACTAAAATCAGTAGAACCAGCCTGTCAAATTTGGGTAGAATCTGAAGTAGTATTTTACAAAAGTAAATGTCTGTTTGAATTATCTCACAGAAAAATGGTCAAGATTTTTATAACTATGATAAAGCATCGTGAGTAAACAGTATATTTATTTTATTGTACCAATGAATCATCCAAGAATGAATAGGATGATTCCTCTGATGCCTCTTCCCCTTACTGATTTTTAAGCCATTAATGATTGTACATTAACACATACTGGGACAATGTCATTTAATGTAAATAGATGTAATACATTCAAATAATTGTAGAAAGTGTCTTTATTTGTTGAAATGTATTTATTTACCTGTACTCAGCTCCCCAACCCTTGACAAAACTCATACGAATGGTGCACATCCTGGTGAGCTGGTACACAGCCTCAAAGCCCTGGTTGACTGACTGGGCGAGCAGAGCAGCAAACTCCTGGTTGTTGAAGATCTTCAGGTTGCAGCCTATCAAATAAATATTTATTATTAGGCTTACTAGGACTTTGAAAAAGGATGCAAGTTTAAACGTGGTCTGATTTGCTTCATGTGGTTCTGAGAATCCTTTCATGCTAACCTGGCGGTATTTTGCAGACTGTGGCAGGATGCCAACCATAGCGCTGGTTGCAGTTGGGACTCTGGACAAAGATGGCACTGTCACTGAGACACTCTGCAAATACCTCTCCCCCAATGTAGTATAACCTCACGCCCCGTCCTGGAAAGGAAAAAGTGAAGGGTTTCACTGGGCTCAAAGGTTCCTGCTGACTATGTCAAGCCATCAAAGAATCTGTGGTCCGTGTGAAAGAAAATGAGTACCTATGTGTCTGCGTGTGAGCTCTACTGCCGAGTTGCGGTTCACGTTGGACAGCAATCCCAGACAGAAGCGTTCGGAGTTTGAGGGGTCTGTGAATCCATCCACTGTGAGGGAGGGCTGGGAGGCATGGAAGGTCTCTCCTACACGTTGGTTCAGCTCATAGTAGGAGATGGAGCACCAGAAGGCAGACTCGCAGTATGTCACAGGCTGCAAGTCTGTGTGAGCAGACGGAGGGGATTAGATTGGGCAAACATTAAAAAAATAGAAGTTTTAATTAGGTGCATGAAAAAATGATAAAAAGAACTCTACTGATTTGCGATCAAACCAGCACTGTGACAACGCTTCAAAAACTCTTTCCAACAACTCCTATGGCCCCTGTACAGACTGGCTGGATCATGACACACATATTTATTGTTTTAACTCAGACCTCCTGGAGGCTTCCCGCAGAGATAGAATAACCTAACCTGGCAATCAAATATCATTATAATTGCATTACCTGGAGTTTTCTGTCATTGGCTTTTCCACAGACAAGGACAGATCATGGACAAAGACTCCATTCATAGCATTCTTATCCGGTCACTGCCCTGAGGTTCTGGCTCCCAGACAGTCCACTGTTGCTACGTCTATATTGCTCATATTTATTTTACACAAACACTCATCTCTTCAAATATAATCTGTTATCTGAGTCTGTAGACCTCATTTGAAGAGCACTAAGAAAACTATCACCTCTGTCTGGCTGAATGTCCCAACTTTTTTTGACTTAGATTAAAAGATCACTTGAATGTCCACAGAGTACATATACACAGTGCCTGTCTCAAGATGCCTGCAGCTTTCATTGCAATTTACAACATGGCTGCTGAGAACCCACATCGGTGACAGATAGTAATCGGAAAAGAAAAAAATCACTTCTTTTATATTTTACGTTGACAAATCAATAAGCTTGAGTGACCAGTAAAAGTACTTATTAGAACTTATGAAAAATTTTAGCCCCGGATTTGTGAAACATACTCAGGCAGCAAGAATCCTATGACACAAAACAAGTCCCCATGTACTATTAACTATGAGATGTTAACTATGAGACTGTCTAAAATGCTAAGGTATTATTTGGAGCTTTATAAATTTTCAAAAATGGAATGAAGAAGTAGCATCCATGACTAATACATGGTATGTAATACACAAAAGAATCAAAGTTCATGTTGTAAATAATTTATATATTTTAATATGATACCTACACCTAACAATATTACAACAAGTGTATATAATCATTGATAACTCCCTTGCTTACCCAGATTACTGTTTGCAGGAGACACAGGATTTGGTGACAGGCTGGGCGAACCTAAAACAGAGCAGGAACATGGGAATGATTTGTGTCACGATGAGGCATCAGGAGAACAGTGTGTGCTGTCATGTAACCCACCTGTGTCCATACTGACGTTGAGCTGATGATCACTCGTCTCACCATCCTCGCTCAGATACCCTGGTGGGGGAGTTTCTGTAACAAAGAGCGGTACACAGGGGCACAATTTAGCTTAGGTTGGTCGGTTGATCAGTCCGTATGTGGAGCCTTAGACATCATGTGGAAGCTGCAGATTTCCCATAATTCAGCTGACAAGCAAAACAAACAAACCAGTACAAAAGCTTGACCTGCTTGGAAGTAGGAAGTGGTACTGCCTCCAAATACAGCACTCAAGAGTGCAACTAACCACCGCTTAAAGTTAAGCATAAAACAGTGAATCATCACAATGAGACTTTACACTTTACAGACTCAAAGGTTTCATACCCAGAAATAAGAGTGAAATAATAGAGCTGGTTTTCTCACCAGGAATATAGTTACTCTGAGGTTCAATGCCAGCGGGGAAGTTGGTGTTCTCCGGAATGGATGGGCTATAGTCATCCAAAGGAGGAAACTCTGCTGGGATATCTGTATGTCGTGGCACGAGGACAGGAGGCAAAACTGCGCACAGATGCATTTATCAATGATTAGTTCAATTCTTACACTCTATGTCAAAAACATTACTTTAAATACAGTACTTTGAATCACGCAGCAATTAACTGCACTTACTTGGTGTCTCCACCCTCTGGTAGTGATAGGGGTTGACACAGACTTCATCTTTCTTTGTGTGGAAAGCAAATTCACAGTGATCAACAGCCCTCAGCTCATGATGGGACTGCAAGTCTGGCCAGCGCCACAAGCGACAGTAGATGACATGAGGAAGGCCTTTTCTGTGGGAGACCTGGAGACGACCATCTAATGACCTGAAAGACAACAAAAGGGCTGTAGAGGTACATGCACAATATTACTGAACTCATGAGTTTGAATTCTAAGTCACAGCCTAATTTGTACTGGTTTACTTATTCAAAGTAGAACAGAGGACAAAAATCCAAAGCATTTAACTGACATCAGACTAGTTTAAAAAAAATGTACGTCATTATTTCTTTTTTTCATTCATTGTACAAAAATACTCTTCTGTACAAAAGACAGTATTTAATGCCAACTATTCCCAGACAGTATCCCAGGTCAGGGAAACACAAAGAGTCTGAAGAAGACTCACATTACTTAAAAACACAGAAAGATGACTGCAGCATTCTGGAACTCTTCCCTCACAAAGATTACTGATGGTAGCAACAACAGTTCACCTCATTGTTGAGCCGTCAAACAAGAAACATATGGTTCTCATTATTCCCAGTGGCTTAGCTTCCTTCAAAGTATGTCATGGGGTCTGGGGTAAAATAACCACTGTTATTGTTACTGTTGTGCTATAGATCTAAATGAACCACGGGTTTGCAGACTAAATCAAATTTAAAACAAGAATCAAGGTAGTCAGAAACTGCAACATCTCGCAACTTAGGTCAGGGTACCCTGAAAGTAGTACCTGACAAGTGCATAGCTTTGACTTCTCAGGGTAAGTCAAAGCTATGCACTAGCTGTGACCATTGATCAAAGCTAGTGCATAGGTAGATCAAAGCACTAGCTTTGATCTATGGTCTTACATTGGCCTCCTCCCTCGTCTTTCTATCTTATCCGGTTCATGAGTGTACAAAAGTAGAAATTTGACCTTGATCTAGTTTTCTCAAAGTCAAAGACATCATCTCATTTTCATCCCCTTTGCCACCCGAGTAATGTGCTTTTTGTTTCATCTTTCCATCCACAATGTTTGCAAAGATATTTGGTGGACAAACGAACGAACGAACAGATGGACTAACACACGAACACTGACACTTACAATACATTACCGCTTTGAAGCTGTATGTAAAAATCATTGCTTATTCACAACCTAAAGCAGCACATTTTGTTGACACTGATGGGATTCTGATTTAGATATGCACTTTTTCTTTTAAATCTTAGCTTTGGGTTAAATAATACATTCTACACTTCAACGTCCTGTAACATAAAGACTGACCCATTAGTAAACATGTCTGACATTATCACATAGTATTGTTATGCAATATTTTATCAACTCTCACAATAGGGACTGGCGCTGATGTCGACAACCAAATAGACAAAGGGTAAATTTAAATTCTGACTTCATTCAGAAAAGACTTATCTACATGAGAAACGCTGACAGACACACAGAGAAGCTTCTGTACAGTAATATCAAAAACTAGAAACCTCTTCCAAAATATCAATTCTGCTTCCACTTCCAACACTTCAGTTGAAGCTTTCAGGCCGCTTCAGTGACCATCACAATGAGACGGCTTCAGACTCATCTTCAAGTCCTGGCTTTCACATAGAGGATGTATTTGTTAGGTCAGCTGAGGTCAGCATTCCCATTCCTTTGCTGAGACGGGCCCACGCAATGTTTTTTTTTCTTCCTGATGACCTTTCTGACACAAAACTACAAGGAGGCGATAAAAAAACCAACAACTGCACAACAACCTGACACAAAATTACCCTGCATCTATGAATGCCCTTGATTCTCTTTTCCTCACCTATGACAGGGCCAAAACCAGCACTTGAAAGCACCACATAACTACAGCGTTTGGCCAACTAACACAAAATCCTGCGCCTGTGTTTGAAGACGATTCATCAGAGCAGCAGGTGGCAGTATTCAGCTGTCAAACAGAGATATCGGAACACGACACACTGAAAATACAGACGTTAGAATTATTCTTACATTTTGAGACCAGTGTCTGTCATCACTGACAAAGTTTCCGTTACTCTATTCGAGACAGTCATGTTTTCGTGAAAAGTATGTGTGTATTGGGATTATCACTGAAAGTCAAGAAGACACTACTGTGTTCCCCACTTAGTGCTCTTTTACTCATTTCTGTTTCCGTTTACATGCGCAGATTTGATTTTAGCTAAAAATAATGATTTCCTGCACAGACTTATTCTGCCAATAACTTAACATACTCACTCAACAAAAACCTGCAAACCAAGGGTCAACTGGAGCAAATAAAGTGGGACGAAGCTTAAAATGTTATGTTCGAGGGCACGTGGAGAAACTAACTCTTCCATTGATGGGTCAATTCAGCTCTGCTCTAATGTAAAGGAACAGCCAATCAAACACAGGCTTATGGGATTTATTTTGTTTACAAACATTACTAATATTTCTAAATTATCTTTGTGATGTTATGTGGACGTGGATTGAAACACACATGAAGAGTACAGCTAAATTTGTGATCCTAATATGGCGCTCATCTAAGAAGTTAGTCCTACCCATGAGCAAGTTGCTATTAAGTGGAAAGAGATGAAGCAGAGGAGACAGAAGACAGGGAAATAATAGAGCCTGCCATGTACACAAAAGAAACAGCAGGCACAAAACGAAGACTAAGGACACTGATGCAACTCAAAGAGAAGGAAAAAGAGATAGCTCACAGCATACGGTTACACGAATCCCTCAAGATGGAGAATGACAAATGCTCAATCTGAGGTAAGAATAATTTGTTGCGTAAACCTCAGTGATAATTAACATAACGTAATTTATTTACTGATGATGTGACAAGTCGCATCCATTTTTCATAATAAACTACGTCAACCGCTACCTCTCATGAAGGCACAAGTCAATAAGCAGGGGGCGGGGTTAAAAACAGGAACTGGAATTGAGCTAAAGTAAGGCCCGTATGTAGGTAGGTAGTAAATCCCTACAGTTTAAAACCACTCTAGCTGTCAAAACCCTTTAAATGCTTACAACCACTTTCACCATTGTCCCCAATGACAAGCAGAGCAATAAGTGGGTTTACTCTACCACAGAGTCTCAAGACCTCAACTGATATAGACAGCAATCACTCACTGACATTCAGTCTCTGGACCACCAAACCCTAACCCTGACCTGAACACTAGCTCTTCCCAGCGCTCACACCTGAGGAAAGTTTATGGAGCATGATGACACCTGTGCCTTGGCTCTTAAAACAATGATGGTAGACTTTTCTGTTATTACTCATGAAGCTCACAAGCTTCCTGGTTGAATGTCCCTCAGACCAATAAGTGAGAAAGGTAAATCTGGCCATTTTAAATGGTGCTCACTAAGAATCTACTCATCAGGTGAACTGTAGAGATTCCATAATATCTTTTTTCTGCTCTGAAACTTCATGCAACATCATTGAAACTATGAATATCCAGTCTGCTCCACTATAAGAGGCTTTGTCTCTTCACAGCCTCCTGATGGATCAATCAAGTTTTGATAAGAAATGTATTTACTGTACTTCCAAAAGAGGTAGTGTTTTCAAGGTATTCTGTTCAGCTTGTTTGCTTGACTGTGAGCAGGATTAAACTAAATTCACTTGGCTGATGTCCATGAAACTTAGTGGGAGGATTGGGAATTCATTCGTAGGAATGAATCTAATAAAGTTTGAAGTAAATCTGAACAAAGGTCCAGGAATTTCTCTTTCACTTTCTTTAGGATTGTAAGAAAGAGTTCTTTCACTATTTCTCTCTGTTATGCATAAACTATCTAAGTAAGAAGCAAGGACGACCCCATTGAATTTCATGGGTCTACATAAAAGGGTAGATCAATGGAATTTGGATAAGGATTTAATTAAATTGAATAAAGACTGGTGGGGCCTTGGCACAGCACTGCGCTCAACCAAGTTCCTTTCTTACAGTCGTTCTATATTACATTACATTCTAGCACTTAATCAGGAATATGATTGTACATACTTAAAATATAACATTTATGACAAGTAGATAATTAAAAACAGGCTAATTTACAGAGAAACTGCTGACTGAAGACAGTGACAAAGAAACCAATCGTTTCAATTGAGCAATATTTATTACTATTACAAATAAAAATTTAACAAATCCAGCATATCTGATGCTGTGACCTGCTATGAAATTAATAACCAGTCACCAGATTCTGGCGTTTTCCTGAACTATCCTAACCGATCCATCACAAGGAATGACCTCCAGTTGTGTAACAGGCCCTGATTTAAGTACTGAAACCATCCTTCTTTTCTATGTGATTTCTATGTGACTCAAGTCAGACGACGGTACGTGCCACTGTAGAATGATCCAGGACATCTTCTGAAATCAAGCCCCGGTGGACTATGAGCCCTGCTGGGGATTCTTGTCCTACTGAAATGCTGTTTCATCTTCCTCGCAAATGACAAAACATTTTCTTCTAAGATTTCCTGATACTTGATGGAATCCATCTTACCCTCTTCACGCTGCATATTTCCATTGACAAGGAAGTGAAGCAGTTTTGGTGCATCAGAGCCAGTGTCATGCTTCCGTGTAGGTAGGGTGTTCTGTTTAGCACATGCTTCATCCTTTTTCCTACAGACATACTACTAGAGGTAAGATCTTAAGCCTGAGCCCGAGTCCAAGCCTGACCCGGCCCGAATAGGCTCAAAATACCCGGGTCTGGCTTTAATACCCGCGGGCTCGGGTAGGGTTGAGCTGGATTTTTTAGGCCTGATATTGCCTCTACATACTACTGATCTATAGACCTGGAAAGCTACAGTTTTGTTTCGTCTCTAAACACAGTATTCCGAACATTCTCACTTGTCTGGATGATATGAATGTACTTGAGTTGACTTTTCTTATGCTTTTGGTGAAGACGTTTGGCTGAATGTCTTATAGTTTAAACATTGGGACCTTGTGTGAACTTAAGCCTTTACAAAAGAGAACAGTGGCACCTCTTACTTCACTCTACTGTGAAAGTTGTCACTGTTTTAGAAACAAACATGTGCTCTTCTGAAGGATCCTATCTGGGATTTGAGACTGCAGTTGACAATGGAAGTAGTATGGGTTTTTTTTAAATCTGGAAACATTTCAAATCTGTTCCACTTACACTGGTCCTGTGAGATAATGTTATTATCACCAAACAGATGATAAATAGCATATATTGCCAATACACCTCATTTACAGTACTGTGCAGGATTGTGCAGCTCACCACAGCTACTGAACAGGTGAACCCTGTTTAAATCTCCATTAACTTGTTACAGAGACAGAGACCCACAAACAACAACTGACTGTCATTCCTAAACCTGGACCAGTACCTTCTAGAATAGAATAGATAGAAAAGAATGTTAGTCTCTACGTATCTACTGGTGTATTATAACGGAAAATCACATTACTAACCACAATGTGGATTTAGCGGTTGTCACACCACATCTCTCACTTAATACATTAATGTAGCATGTATTTCTATCTTGGATGGAGGAATTATAATACATTATATAAAGGGTATTTAAATACACGGTAAACTAAACGCCGGGTTACGTTCGGACTGATCGGCTAATGTTGCCTGTAGTCGGTACTGTAACAGCTAAAGATAACTATCGATGCTATCAAAACTCACCACACAACAATAAACATTTTTAGTCTTATTACTAAACCTCAGAACCAGCCAGTGTCCTCAGTCCAGGCTCCTAGAGCCGAACGTCTAGCCTTCTCCTTCATGCTAACTAGCAAACTACTCCCGTCATCCACACTGGTTTATCGGCCAGCGGAGCTAGCCGCTAGCTAGCCTGGCCGGTGTCCTCACCTGGGTATGGTGATGCATTTGGTGTTGATATTCTGGGTGGTGATGGCTTTCTCCAACTCGTCCAACTGCCCCGTCTTTTTCAACTTCTTCACCAGACTTTTGACAGCCTTTTCACACCATTTCTCCTCTTGTCCGTTCTGCTCTCCCTTCTTCCAGCCAAGAAGCCTCTTCACGATAGGAGGAGTGAACGGTAAAATAGACATTTTAAATGTCTACCGTAGCCGGTTTACCAGTATGTTCTTATTTAAATACGGTTAGCCGGTCCGGTTAGCTCTTCACACTCCCAGACAGCCGAGCGGCCGGTCGCTGCCAGGGGAGCAGAAGCGCACGTAGCGGGACACCTCTGACCAAGTTGTCCGTTTGGCGGAGTGGAGCGGCTCTCCAGCTGGACTGGCTGTCGGTCTGCCGCTCAGCCCGCTCCGTCACCTCCCCCCGCTATTCCCGCTCTTCCCGCTCCCTCCCCCCTACACCTCCTCGGTCAGCTGCTCTGCTCCCCACCTGTATAAACCAAACGCGTGGAGCTATTTTTCTGAACATTCTGTACCGCCACGGAATAAAAGGCTGCTATATCTGTCATAATACACATGGCACCTGGAAATATCCCGACCCTCATGTCAGCGTGGGCTCCGAGGAAAACAATTAATTATAGCATTCAGTGAAGTTGTATACTACCTTCATGGATCTGTAATATTCAAGCATTTCTAAAAATGTTTTTGCATTATTACCTCTTCCACTGAGATTAATTCTGGATTGTCCTCAGACTCAAGAAACTATATACCTCCATGAAAGATTTTAATGAAACTTGAGAGGAATTTTCAGAAATAAACCCCATAAATATTGGTGCGAACCCATTTGTAGAGATGGACCTGAACATTTTGAAAATGTTCTTTAGCATTGCAGGTTAGGATGTTTGTTGATATCTCATTTAATTTGTCAAGAAATATTGCATGGATCTGAAGAAAAATAATCAAGCGTATTTATAGTGCTGCAGTCTGTGAGTCTGTAAAATTTGATGTGGACTTAAGTACAAATAGATAGATAGATAGATAGATAGATAGATAGATAGATAGATAGATAGATAGATAGATAGATAGATAGATAGATAGATAGATAGATAGATAGATAGATAGATAGATAGATAGATAGATAGATAGATAGATAGATAGATAGATAGATAGATAGATAGATAGATCTATCTATCTATCGATCGATCGATCCCGAAGGAAATTGTACATATTCACTGCTCAGGCATTACATAGCGACTAAATACTGGAAAAACACCAGGAGAAAAAGAAACACTGACATCACAGGACATACCACAAGACATACACTACACTAACAGACACATGCAGCATTAACAGGACTTGTATACTAAAGTATAACTAAAAATATAAACAGTATAAAATTAAAATATAAACAGTATAAAATTAAATAAAATCTGTTCCAGGTCCATCGGATTTGAAAGCCTGCCTGTTACAAATCATGGATCCAGGACTATCAGCTTGGTTGAGGTCTTTTAGGTTTTAGTGAATACTGTATATGTGGCCTCCTGAATAAATGGAATCTATTACCTTTTTACATAATCCTATTGGCAAACCAACTAATCAATCAACCAACTAATGGCTCATGTGAAAACATGGCCTTGCTAGTAGATGCAATGAATTATTCTCTGATGAACTACGTACTGTACTGTCATACCAATGGGTTTTGTTCATTTGTTTGTCCTACAAATTACTAAATCAAAGAGTGAGTTTTATTAACTATCAGAGTCATTGTAATGCAACACATGAAATTCTAGAAATAAAGAGATACAATATGTTGACACAGACAGGTGACCCCCTTTTTGCATTTACTGTGCCCATCAACAGCAGACCGTGTTATAACCAAGGTTGGAGCCTCTATTCTTCCTCCTGTTTCCTGTTTCTGTTTGTCCAACACTCATCGCTACCTGGCCCTCACGCCACCCCCTCTCTGAAGCACAGTCGAACCTCTTCATCAGTCAACCCTGCAAAACATGAAGGTTCTCATCCATTCATCACTAGATCGTTAGATCACTTTCAGTGGTACAACATTTGTTACTAGAATTGTGCGATCTAGATATTTTGGACCCTTTGTGATGAGACTCTTTTCCTTGTGACCTGCCTGCCTGTCACAACCTCAGACTTTAGTTTTGTTCTCTATCTGTCATCACAGTCTTTCCTGTTGGTGTAGTGTTTAATCTTGGGATAGTGTGCTGCATTGGGTTTGTAAGCTTCAAATTTAACAGACTGACAGAATGCACTGTTTTGATCCTTCTTTAAAAGCGAATTAATTTCACTTCCGATACATCTTTCCAGAAACTGTCAAAGATGGTGCTGATTCATTCAGCAGTATTTGGAGTTTTATGGTGCCATTCAGGAGAGCAGTCCTGACTGCTGCTTCCAGTAAACAGGAGCATGTCAGTGCTATAAATACACCAGTCCTAGATCAGCCCCTTTCCTTTCTCTCTATTTATAACCTCCATCAATAACGACTGTCCTTTTCTTTAAACAAGTATTTGGCATGGCCTCTTACTTCCTTCTAAGATAAATATTAGAGCTAACGGCAGTTTGACCTGAAAAATAAGGTTACAGATCTGAGACTGCAGAACAGGTATGTCTCATTCAAAGAAATGAGAAACAAAGATGGATTTTCAGCAAGGACTGATAAGTCACTATTTCTCTGGAATAATCAATTCAGAAATTAATCTGCTAAATCAATTAAAAGACACTGCTGAACCCATTTTGGCAAAAGGCAAAGGATGGAGTGAATTTGGGCTCTTTTCCAGACTGTTATTAATCAGCAGGAGCCTTAGCAACAATAGTTAGTATCTTCCCAAATTATTTTTTACTATTTTGCAGAAACTGCAGTATGACACTCAAAAATACAGAGTTTACTGCTATAACACAATCTAAAATTCACTTAAGAAAAAAGGAATGAGTATTTGTATTTCTATTGAGAAATTAAATCATCAATTGCTTGTTAAAAAGCAACTGATAATTAATGTGTAACACTTAAGAAATGATGATCATCAAGTTGTCAATAATTCTACAAGTATCTGAAAATGTAACATTTGCAGTAGGTTCAAATTAGCAAATCTAACTTTGTACATACAAACAATATGCAGACTACATAGAAATTTGTTTTCAAATGTGGTTGTCTCTGAACCAGACTGCTCAGATAATACTGATGCTGAAAGGGGTTTACTTAATATTCTAAATGTTATTGTCATCAGTGATGGAAACAGTCTAGTGTGCGGTGAACACTGCTTTTTTGTGCACTCTGATGGTCTGCCTCAGGGCTGATCAGCACTTTTTACTGCCAGCGACACGAGCTGGACATCTGGTGCAGAGTTTTTGTGTGTCTGTTCGTGTGTGAGTGTGAGTGTGAGAGAGAAATGGGGGCTTGTGTGTAGTATGTGTCAGACAGGGGGGCAGATGGGCCACAGCAGGCATGAGAAGGTCTTGGGGAAAGAGTGAAGAATGGTTTTGGACAAAAGGCACAATGTCGAGCTGCATAAGTGATAACTGCAGACAATCTGATGGATAACAATGGCATTGTTATGGACCACTCATGGGTTGTGTGGGAAACAAGCAGGGTGTGTTGCTGGGGCCTAATCAGCTGGGCTGGTGTCACAACAGTACTTTGACAGGGATGGCATAGCAATTAAAATAAATATGGCTTTTGTGTGTCCATATAGGAAGATTGTCACCACATAAATGCTGTTACACACTATAACACAAATTATTTTAAAAAGTTATATGTATAAATACACATGTATGTATATGTAACACACACATATATCTATATGTGTGTATATGTATATACAGTATATATACACACACAGTATATACAGTGTATATACAGTATATATACTGTATATACAGTATATATATATATATATATATATATATATATATATATGTATATATATAATTTACATACAGTTTATATATGCACACATACATACATACACACAGCAACAGCAACTGGGGCAAAGTCCTAGGCGACGGAAGCACAGACAAATCTAAAAACCCTTCAATACAGTATATACAGTATATCCCAGGGGGACTTGGGGCGTGAGGCAGGGCACACTCTTGGCGTGACTCTGGGGGTGTGCATGTATATATGTATATATGCAGCTGCTCTTGCACAATTGTTCAAAGTCATGCTATAAATATACATTTTGTAGAAAGAATGATAGCCTCCACTACATGTAATTAAAAAAAAATATCACAGTAGCTCACATTTACCCTCCACAAACCTGTAATTGCCTTAGCAGCTAATTGCAGTTTGTCAGAATCAGGCGTGTCTGTTCAGCACAGGCCCAAATGGGTGGGGTTCGGCTCTCCCTACCATCTCTGCCTTTTTTAATCTCCTCTGATGCGACAAGCTGTTATCTGTTGCTTGAAGCCATCAATCTCTTCCCGTACTGTGCCACCTCCAACTCTGGGGCAGTAATGACCTTCCTTTTCTCTCCCTCCATGTGGCCTCAGACCGACGCATGATCGACTCTACTTCCTCCACCTTGAATCTCATGGAGGTGATACACACTCATCCTCCTCTGTGCTCCCCATCTTCACTATGGTGACTCCTTTTGTTTCATCTGGTGCTTTAATCTTGAGTTCCTGCATGTCATCCCTAATTCTTCTCATTCTTTTGCAGCTATGTTGCTGTAATAAACTTCCTTTTATGATTGACAAGATGTAACCATGCCTCATTCAGCATGACAGTCATCTATTTATTTACTATTTAAAATATTAGGAGCAGCACTTTAATGAACCTAACAGGCAAATACTAGCAGATCACCTGAACTAAAGACTATTTATTTACAACATGTATTTACTCATGCTGACATCAGTTCTATTCGAAGGTGTCAGCCCAATTTAACGTTAAAAGCTGTTAATGATTGCAAACTTTTAGATACATGGTCATTTATATGGTAATGAAGTTTTCACAGTAACAACCAAAAATTTTTTCTTATTCCTTTCGTTTTCTAAAGTAAATAATTTATGAACCAATAACAATGCTGCTAGAAGTTGATCTTAACTCACCATTAAGAATATGAGCTCCATTGCTACAATAGATACAATGTTGTTTTGAACTGATTTCATATCTTTTTTAGATTGTTATTCTAATACAATTTTCCAGAGGTGCAACACAATCAATGGTTTTTAGGTTAGACCGCGTCTGTACCTCATATTAAGTACAGTAGTTGCAACATACCTCCACCTAGCGGCTGTAAATGATTACTACAGTGTTAAATTTAAATCCTTGAAATAATACTCCAAACTGATTGTTGTGGATTTAAGAAAAGTATTATCTATCCTGCTTGTCCATTAAGCAATCTAAACGAATAGACAAAGATAAGAGCAATTAATAATGTAATGACTGCTAATATTGAGCCTTGAAGGCTATGCAGATTTTCTTTCCTTAAACAGTAATAATTCAGTGGAGTTAAACTCCTGCATTAACCTATGCACAACATCCCCTGTGATTTAGATTTTGTATGCAGCTAACTTCAAACTTATCACAACAAAATGTATTTTCTGTATGAACTATGTCAACTGACATGATAGTAAGGCAACACAAGGGATTGGTGAAAAGTCATTTGAATGGTTAAATGTTTTGGAAAATATGTTTAGTTTTAAGTAATTGGGGTGCACTTAGATTGCTTGCTGCTTTGCAGACTCAGATAAAAAAAGTAACACAATACAGGATAATCAAAAAATTCAGAAACTACCCAGCAGTTAGCCTCAAATTAGCCTCACGCTCACAGTTGATGAGCAAATTAATGTAGCAAATGTTAATGACAACGTTCTTCCGAAATACCACTCCTGGAATTTAAGTTTAGAAAATATGGGACTAAGTTACTGTGGTATCAAAGCAAAAGCAGTAATTCATAAGAATGTAGTATATTTCAGTAAAGATACCTACAATTTGTACTTAGTATCATTTTCAAACACTCTTGCTCGGGCTTCTGTTTACCACCTATTTACTAGCACTGAACAGAACAGAACCATCATTAATGGCATCATGACTTAGTTGCTTTAAGCGTGATTAAGATCGATTATATCATTAAAACATTTACATGGTTTGGATTTATAAATGACAGTCTCTTGTTTTTGCCAACCCAAGCAGTCCTCATTGTGATTATAATTTATTAGTGAATCAGTGTGATGGATTTGCACGCTTTTTCATAAACACAATTTACATGTTTATTGTGTACGATGGCCCATAGCAGCATTACATTGTTTCAGCGGCTTTACAAAAGATCTCATCTTACATATAGATGGAATGCAGCACTTGGCCATGATTCATTAATTTCACCTCCAGGCTGAAACGGCTTTCTGTATGGCCTGTACCTCCAGTACTTGGCTTTGTTTTACAGAGGACCTCTGAGGGATTCTTTCGTGATGGCTGGATATTGATATCATCTGTAATGGACTGTACAATGTATTTGTTCTCACGTGTGTTCATAAAGAATAAGTTTGGAATTCATTGCAGATTTCCTTTAAACTAGAAACACAACCGTCACAGTGCACTTTCCAGTAAAAACACAGAGCTTCACACACATCAGACATTCATCTTAAAAACAACCTTCACAAACCTTGTGGATCTTGTCATTTTCTGAAATCTGTTAAATAAACCCTCTCAGTCATTCACACCACCACCAAAACTAATGATTGTGAAATTAGTTTCAGAGCAATCAGGAGCTCCCCTGCTAAGACCCACTGTATCCATATGCATGAAATTGCTTGTGTTAATACATGCTATGAATCGTGGGTAATGCAGTGAATAATTCTGACTGCATGCAATAATGCTACAGTATCTTCTATTAGATCAGGGGCCATTTTGAAGAGTGAGCCCTGTGGCAACATGCTTGTAAATTGCCATGTATGGATAATTAGACATTACTCTTGAACATTAAAACTTGCTTATTTCAGAGAGCTTCAGGCAACAAAGAGCTCTTATTGGACGAGACTATTTTGGGTGTTTCCCTATATTGTCTCTTCATCAACATTTGTATGCAGTCAATGTGAACTTTCTGATGTGTCTTATTGTGTGCCAAAAATGTGTTTTCATTAGTTTGAATATGTCCTCATCCATCCATCCATCCATCCATCCATCCATCCATCCATCCATCCATCCATCCATCCATCCATCCATCCATCCATTTTTTTTGTAGACGAGGCATCACAATCATCTTGTCTTCAGCTGCTTATCCACCTTACATTTTAATATTGCTTCATGAAAAGGATCAATTTAGTGATATCTAATAGTGAAAGTAACTATTTTTATTGCACCAAATCTTTTTTTGCGTTGGACTTGACAACGATAAAAAAAAAAAAAGTTTTTCAAGTAGAATTTGTCAGTTTTTACAAAAAAATATTATCCCAGTTTTATACTGATGTTAAAAAGCAGCAACCAGTCTATACTGGAGACTTGACATGCAATGTGTTGCAATATGAATGTACTTATTCCGTTACATTTTTTACTGGTGTGACATTCCTCATTTGAAACATGGACGGTACAGATCTGTGTGCAGCCTGCCTCTCACCCAGAGTCAACTGTGTTAGGCTCCAATGGTGTTTAAGTGGTTACAGACAGTTAATAAATGGAAATACAGTTAATTATTTCGATTCAAAAGGATGGAGTTGTGGCTCACGGTTGCTGCCACCAGCCTTCTGCTAATCAGATTCTGGTGATCAGGCAGAGTTGAACTCAAACTCAAACCTCCCCATTCATTTTGCACACTTGCTCAACAAGTCATAATTTTCTCACAGTTACGTCTTAATTAGTTAAATCGTTACTACGTACTGCTAAAATGTCAGACCTGTACATCATATGGAACTAGAAAACGTTATTTCACATGAATGCTTGTAAGTTACCCATGAACTTTAACAGGTTTAGTTGCTTGTCTTTCTTGGTGTGATGAAAAGCCAGCGTTTTGGATTTTACGTTGATAAGTGTGTTCTGTCTAAACCACTAGATGGCACAAAAAAGTGTCTAAAATGAGGACAGATCTTGAACAAAGAGCAGCGAACCTATGAGGATAGAAGGTTTTAATATACTGTAGTATGGCATAAATAGCTTCCAAACCCATGTTGCTGTGACTGTGAGGAAACACTTCCAATGAGCTGATGACTGACCTTCTGGTTGTCATTCAGTGGCTCGACCTTCATGATGTACAGGACGCCATGTAAAGTAAACAAACACATTCCTCAGGATTGGGTGATGAGAGGCTGGATTCTCTCCTCAGCTGTTGTTTTTAGGTAAACCTTGTTTGCATCATCTGTGTCCCTTTCTGCAGCCATACCCATCATGTCTAGTCTAATAATGTCATCACATGCCAGAGTGCATGTGGGCCTGGACAACTGGGCAACACTGAGTAATGTTGCTGGGTAATAAGTGTCCATAAACAAGAGGAGGGGTGTTAGTAATTTATATCAATCAAATAATTCATCAATAAAATATATGAAAATAGTTTCCAGAAAAATTTCAGTTGATGCAATGTAGCACATTATTTTTATTATTGTGTTAGATGTATGTTGGGATGTTTCTCAGTGTCACATGGAGCCACAGATGTGGGGTGTAAAGGAGGGGGGGGGGGTAAGTTTGAAGAGGGGCAACCAGATAAAGACTAAACTGCTTTAATTATGTGTCAGATAAAATGGTTCCTTAAAGAAACTCTCACACAAACAAATCACCCCCGCTGATTTAATTCAGTGGTTGAAGTGAAGAATGTCCATTATACTGAAGCAGCTGCCTGTAAACATGTTAATTACACAAAGACCATCCTTAAATCACTTGATCAAGGTCCTGGGGAGGCCTTTTATGTGCAGATCTTTTACATCCACTGTCTGGTTATAAAGCATTTAATGTAGCCACAAGAGAACACAAGCCAGTGTCTTATTGTGCCGGTCCCAAGTCCGGATAAATACAGAGGGTTGCATCAGGAAAGCCATCCGGCGTAAAACTTTTGCCAAATCAAACATGCGAATCAAACCTATGACTTACCGGATCAGTTGAGGCCCGGGTTAACAACGACCGCCATCGGCGCTGTTGACCTACAGGGTGCCGGTGGAAATTGGACTACTGTTGGTCGAAGAAGGAGAGGAGGAAAGTGTGTTCGTAGGAAGAGAGAGAAGAGGAGAACCAAGAGTATAGGACTGAGAGTAGGGACGTTGAATGTTGGAAATATGACAGGAAAAGGTAGAGAGTTGGTTGACATGATGCAGAGGAGGAAGGTAGACATACTGTGTGTCCAGGAGACCAGGTGGAAAGGTAGCAAGACTAGAAGTTTAGGAGTAGGGTTCAAGTTGTTCTATCATTGTGTAGATAGGAAGAGAAATAGAGTGGGAGTCATCTTGAAGGAGGAGTTTGTTAGGAATGTCCTGGAGGTAAAAAGAGTGTCAGACAGAGTGATGAGTCTGAAGCTAGAAATCGAAGGTGTGATGCTCAATGTTGTTAGTGGGTAATCTCCACAGGTAGGATATGAGCTGGAGGAGAAGGAGAAATACTGGCTGGACTTTGATGAAGTGATGCAGAGCATACCTAGAAGTGAGAGAGTTGTCATTGGAGCAGACTTCAATGGACATGTTGGTGCAGGAAACAGGTGATGAGGAGGTGATGGGCAGGAACGCAGAAGGACAGATGGTGGTTGACTTTGCAAAAAGGATGGAAATGGCTATAGTGAATACTTTCTTCCAGAAGAGGCAGGAACATAGGGTGACCTATAAGAGTGGAGGTAGGACCACACAGGTAGACTACATCTTGTGTAGACGGTGTAATCTGAAGGAGATCAGTGACTGCAAAGTAGTGGTAGGCGAGAGTGTAGCCAAACAGCATAGGACAGTGGTGTGTAGGATGACTCTGGTGGTGAGGAAGATAAAGAGGGCAAAGGCAGAGCAGAAGACGAAATGGTGGAAGCTGAAAAAGGAAGAGTGTTGCATGACTTTTAGGAAGGAGTTAAGACAGGCTCTGGGTGGTCAGGAGGTGCTTCCAGATGACTGGACAACTACAGCTAATGTGATCCGGGAGACAGGTAGGAGAGTACTTGGTGTGTCATCTGGAAGGAAAGTAGATAAGGAGACTTGGTGGTGGAATGAGGAGGTACATGAGTGTATACAGAGAAAGATGTTAGCTAAGAAGAATTGGGATACTGAGAGGACTGAGGAGAGTAGACAGTAGTACATGGAGATGCAGCGTAAGGTGAAGGTAGAGGTAGCAAAGGCCAAACAAGGAGCTTATGATGACTTGTATGCTAGGTTGGACAGTAAGGAGGGAGAGACTGATCTATAGCAGTTGGCAAGACAGAGACAGAGATGGGAAGGACGTGCAGCAGGTTAGGGTGATTAAGGATAGGGATGGAAGTCTATTGACAGGTGCCAGTAGTGTGATGGGAAGATGGAAAGAGTACTTTGAAGAGTTGATGAACGTGGAGAATGAGAGAGAACAAAGACTAGAAGAGGTGATTGTTGTGGACCAGGAAGTAGAAAAGATTAGCCAGGATGAATTGAGGAGCGCATTGAAGAGGACGAAGAGTGGAAAGGCAGTCGGTCCTGATGATATACCTGTAGAGGTTTGGAAGTGTCTAGGAGAGGTGGCGGTAGAGTTTCTGACTGGGTTGTTCAACAAGATCTTAGATAGTGAGAAGATGCCTGAGGAATGGAGGAGAAGTGTGCTGGTGCCCATTTTTAAGAACAAGGGAGACGTGCAGAGTTGTGGCAACTACAGAGGAATAAAGCTGAGGAGCCATACAATGAAGTTATGGGAGAGAGTAGTGGAAGCTAGACTAAGGGCAGAAGTGAGCATTTGTGAGAAGCCGTATGGTTTCATGCCAAAAAAGAGTACTACAGATGCAGTATTTTCTTTGAGGATGTTGATAGAGAAGTACGGAGAAGGTCAAACGGAGCTGCATTGTGTTTTTGTAGATCTGGAGAAAGCTTATGACAGGGTGCCCAGAGAGGAACTGTGGTATTGTATGAGGAAGTCTGGAGTGGCAGAGAAGTATGTGAGAGCGGTGCAGGACATGTATGAGGACTGTAAGTGGTGAGGTGTGCTGTAGGTGTGACAGAGGAGTTCAAGGTGGTAGTAGGATGCTGAGTTTTGAACTGCCAGGCAGGAGGCCTAGAGGAAGACCAATGAGGAGGTTTATGGATGTAGTGAAAGAGGACACGAAAGTAGTTGGTGTGAGAGAAGAGGATGCAGAAGACAGGGTTAAATGGAGGCAATTGATTCGCTGTGGCAACCCCTGAAGGGAAAAGCTGAAAGGAAAAGAAGAAGAACTCTGATTATGCAGCATTTGATGCATTCTCAACACACCATTGAGGTAGTGTGACGGGTTACAAAAACCTCAGTTGATATTAGAACATGTGACTGGGTTTTATGTGTTTATTTGTTGATTTTTATTTCCTTTGTCATTGTGTATTAATCCCCAACACCAAAACAAACAAAAAAACAAAATGAACCCCCCCACCCCCCAGGTCTTCAGTGATCTTAATAACAATCATAATTTTATATAACTATTTTTGTAAAATATCCATGGTTATTATATTTTGTGGACATTCTTGATTTGTGCGCCATATTAGAGGATATTATCCCTCTTTGTCAACAACTCTGTCCAATAATGCAAATTGAGTACTGCATACAAACATGTTAGTATGGTCTTTTTAATTTTAATAATTTTTTTAATTTGTATTTATCTTATTTTTCTGTACTTGTACTATATTTTATTCTGAGATGAGTACCTTTGATTTGAGGGTTTTGTTTGCTTCCGTAATCACCTATAATTTTATTTTCTATCTTGGTGGAGGGGATGGAAATAGGGTTTAGCCTGGCTTAGATGATGATTCAGTGTAGCTTAAGGCGAAGAAAGCAGTGCTCAGCATTTTCACAAAGCCTTTGGTCAATACATGGTTTGTTAAGGATAAGAAGTAGTTCAGCCACAGAGACGTAAAACTGATTTGAAGTCATTTAAGTTCTGGTCACCTCAGTCATGTGAGACATGACTGTTCTCAGTGGGAAAAGCAGCATTTTTGAAGCCAAGAAACTAACATGGATGTTTTTCCTGGATGCACTGAATGATCAATCTATTATATTAACTTCTTGCAACAAAAATGAAGGTATTACAAAGGATAAAAAAAGAATTGAGTGGTAGAGCAGCAGTAGCAGCAGCAGAAGTGGAGAGAGACATTTTCTCCAGGAATACTTTCCTTCATTAAATACACAACATAGCTGTGATGCCTGTGCTCTTTCAAATCCATATGTAAACCATTTCCTCCCGTCTCCTCCTCCTCTCCCTCTCTTAAAACCTCCGGCTCATTAGTGTTGCCTTTATGACTTGGCTTTACCAAAATGCTGTGGATTTTTCCATTCTCTCTCTGCCCTATTCTCAGGCGGCTCAGCAGCAAAATCTGAGACCCAGGAAGAGATTTTCCTGTTTAATTAGCATTTCATTGGAGGGACCACTTCTTTAAAGGCAAAAGGACTTTGCTTTTAAGCTTTGGAATACACTCATTGACACTAGTGACTTCATACTTCATGGCTATGGAAGTGATGAATGATCCTTGCTGTTTGCACGATACCAATTATAGTAGAAATGATAAAATACATTCTGCATGCTTATTGTGTGGTGCCACAAGCAGACCTGTAGGAACACTGAAACCTCATTTTGACATACACACCACATCATCTGATAATTATATACATTATATACTGTACATTATACATACATGTATTTGCTCTTGTTGGAGATAATCCATCCACCTGACAGGCGTAGCATATCAAAACTCTGTTTGGCCAACATGATCAGTGGACAGCTATCTGTTGGATGGTTCACAGTACATGGTCAGTCTTCCATGTCAAGTTTAAAAAATACAGTATATATTTATACATTTTATATCTTCATATTATTTATATCTTTATTGGGTGCTGCAATATCAGCGTGTGGTGTGACAACCATTTGTTTTTTGCATCATTATGATGCAACACGCATGCTTTGAAATTATGTTGAAAATGGGTTATGGTAGAGGAATAAACAGTTCAACTCTAGTGTGTTATGCGATAAAGTGGTACATTTTCAAGTAACTTGTTATTGTGACCATCTAAAGGTTTATGCCTGTGGAATGATGAAGATTTTCAGTGAGCATTTTGCCATGTTACTCCTTTTAATAA
Source organism: Antennarius striatus (assembly GCF_040054535.1). Lineage (NCBI taxonomy): Eukaryota > Metazoa > Chordata > Actinopteri > Lophiiformes > Antennariidae > Antennarius > Antennarius striatus. The sequence continues at coordinate 8,823,683 of NC_090779.1, forward strand.
TAATCTTTACATCCCGCGAAGCGGTGATGTATTGTAATTATCGGTGTTTGCGTGTTCGTCCGTCTATCCGTCCACCAAATATCTTCACAACCATTGCAGATAAAAACATGAAAGAAAAAGCACATTACTCGGGCGACAAAGGGGATGAAAATGAGATGATGACCTTGACCTTGAGAAAACTAGGTCAAGGTCAAATTTCAACTTTTGTACATTTTTTGCACATATCTCAGGAACCTGATAAGATAGAAAGACGAAACAAAAGGCGTTATATTCAGGGAGGCAAGGGGATGAAAGTTAGATCACAACCTTGACCTTGAAAAACGAGACCAAGGTCAAATTTTCACTTTTACACCTTTTTAGGTACACATCTCTGAAACCTGATGAGATATAATCACAAAACAAAATGCAACATTTTCAGGAAGCCAGAGGCACATAAATGTGTAGGTCAGGGTAAGATTTTGAATTCAGGGGTGACACGGGATGTTGCAGTCTCTGACTGCCTTGTTTAAAATTGTGTATTCAACCACAACACAACACATTTTAGATCGACTAAGGAGCCCCACAAAGACACATGTTTTGAAGTCCAATGCCCGTAGTCCAATGCCCCAGAACAATGCCCGTAGTGTCCACAGGGTGGCAATGTCACACGTGTCTCGTCACTACAATTAAATTTAAAAAACAATTGTCCTCTTGTCAGATACAGACTTTGCTGTGATGAAACGTTTACAATCAGCAGACCAAACAGTCATTATGCTGCATGTTTTTATATACGTATTTTTTGTTTTTGCTGGCTTTATTGTATTTGATTACATAAGACTATCCTCTGTACCAACATGACCTGTTTCTCTTATGTTATTATACAACTCCAAACACATGCAGGGTTGTCAGACCAACACAGAGGGCAGGAAAAGTAGGAGAATCACAAGCTAAAAACAGAGGAGGCAATGATCCACTTTTCAAACTGGCTTCTGTATTTTAAGGTTTACTGGTTTAGGGTGAGAAGTTTTTTCCTGTTTATACATTCTGTGGAAAATAATATCCTGTAAGAAGCCATTAAGTTTCTGTCTTTGAACTCACTGAGAGCTTTTCTTCCCCACTGGCTTGGAGAAATGAGGGTGAGCTGCTTGACTAAGGACTTCCCATCAGCTGGCTCCAACCTTCCACACATGTTTCTGATAAACCTCCACAAGCCCCAGTAATCTGAGGGCAGCTCATTCAGAGACAGGGGGAGTGATAAAAAAAAATGGGTGGGCGAGAAGGAAGAGAAGGTGATATAGGAGGGAAGGGTGGCCTAGAAAGCAGAGCAGGAACTGGGCAAAAGAGAGGGAGGATGAAAGGACACGTTTTAGAGCTTGTTGTTGGCATCTCCAGAGATGGTACTGTGAATATTTTGATTTAAAATGTCAAAGTTCTTTGCTCGTCTTTAGCCAAATCCTTGTCCAGTACACGCAATATATATTTACCATTGCTCTAAAACACTATATCATAGTAAAAGATTGCCTGGTAAATAAGTAAGTAAGAAAACAAAAGCCTGTCAGTCATTTTCATGACTTGAATCTAATCTGAAATGAGTTTTTTGAAACTTGATCAGTTACTTTGAGTACACTTAGATATTCTCTGTTCTCTAGATGTTCTCTGTCTGCATGGGTTCTCTCAGGGTTCTCCGGCTTCCAGTCACCTCCAAAAACATACAATTGAGGTAAATGGATCACACCAAACTGTCCTGAGTGTGTGCTTGAGTTGTCTGTCTGTGTGGCCCAGCGATGCACATCTCACCTGGAATGTACCCGATTCTCATTGATAGGAAAGGCTTCAGCGGACCTGGGACCTGCAAGGTGGATGTGGATGGATGGAAAACCCTGCTCACAAAGGGCTATTATTCTGATAATTATGGCTTTGAATATCGATTTTTTTGTTTTTAATTTCATTACAGCAATTACTCTTCTCTCAGGCCTTTCTGTTCACTGCACATACTCTGGCGTCTTCCACAGACGCACTTGTGAATTTGTTGACTCTAATGGTTTCTCTTTTTATTTGACATAGTTTTAAATTTAATTTATTTTGCTGAGTTGGTACTATTAGCTTAATTTAACAAAGTTACATTAACAAGAGGCACTTACTCCCACAAAAAAGAGAGATCATTTTAGATTATGTGAATTTGAAAACCCACATTTAAGCCATTGTCCTTCCTCCAGCTGTTTGAAAAGAACTTTCTCATCAGCATTTACAGTATCAACTCCTACATTTTTAATGTAACACACATCTTTTCTTGCTCTGACATGTTAAAGTACCCATAACTGAAGACTAGAACCAAAAAGCACACACACTCTGCAGGACTTGCCTATGTATCACACATAATGTAATCTGTCATGCTTAATTTCCCCTTGTCCATCATAAATCATCATGAAACCCATGGATAGACAAGTGAGTGTAAACACCTGTTGTGGTGAATTTCTCTATTTAACATGTTAGAGTAGATGTGTGAATATGAATGTATAATATAGGGCTTGAAATAGAAGGAGATTGGGCGGGAAGGGGTGTCACTGGCTGAAAGAGAGGAGTGGGATGGACTGTGAAATCTAAAACAGATGCAGCAGGCTACAAACAAGACCTGACTGGAATAACTCACTCACTGACTTTCTATTGTTTTTCTTCGTACAGGTAGATGGGAGCACTCAAACACAGAAGTCTTTACCCAGCAGGCCTCCTCTCCGCTCCCTCCAGCCCTTCAGATACCAAGGACAAGATTCCTGTTATAAAACACAGTTGCAATGCATTTAAAGGACAGAAAAGGAGGAGAATCATTCAATGAATGTACACAACCAAACAATTAAATTTACTGACACAAACACAACGGCAGGAAAAAGACGATCCTCAGATTTGGCCAAACTGTTTAGGTGTGTTAAAGTGTTAAACACTAAGGTAAGTGAAGACTCCATATATTTGACTAAAAGGTTTGGTATAAATTAGAAAATAATGCTATTACAATAAATACAAATAATTCAACAAGATAATATTTGTTGAATATCAATGTGCAAATATGCAAAACATTCAGGAGAATCTACCGTGTGCATCTCAATCAAGCTGGGGGATCCCCAGGCATTTCCAGGCCAGATGAGATACACAATCCTCTTGTGAGTTCTTGGTCTACATCAGGATCTCCTCCCCATTGGACAAGGCCTGAAAGAAAAAAGAGGAGTCCTGGAGGCATCTTGATTGACACCTGAGCCACCTCAACTGGCTGCTTTTGATGAGAGGGAGCAGCAGCTGTACGTAGCGGTCCATCCAGATGTCTAGACTCTTCACCCTGTCTCCAAGGCTGAGCCTGGCCATTCTATGAAAGGGATTTAGTTCAACTGCTTGCGTTCATGATCACTACCCAGAGTCCGTCACCATAGGTGAAGGCTGGAACCAAGACTGGTGGAGATGGAGATCTCTGTATCACGGCTCAGCCCTCCCTTCAACAAAATGGACTGAAACTAAAATGTCCCCAATTCTTGTTCCCATCACTCAGGAACAAGAACTGCAGATACCAAAAGTTATTTGCTCAAGGCAGCAGCTTATCCACAGCTCGGATCCACTGAATTCCGGCAGACAACCACAGCCTCAGATCAGGAGTTACTGTATGTTCACATCCTTTCCATGAATATCACAAAATGATTGGAAACAAAGGGGAGCCTTGGGGGAGCATTACACCTATTGAGAACATCTCTCCTTCTGCTGAGAATAAGGGCAGATCTCTCTCTCTGATTATATAAGGTCAGGGTGGGTCTGATTGATGACAGTGATACCTCTACAGTGACCCCACAGAACTCCCCAAGGGACAAGGACATTGGCCAAGTCAAAGTCCACAGAACACAAAGGCTAGAACAGCAAACTCTTACCACCCAAAGAAAAGTTGTCCAATAACTGGGACAGAATCTGCAGTGTTCCTCTTGAATCTGGCAGCCTCCTTTTAGCCTCACCTGCAATATAAACTCACACATTCCTTCACTTTCTAAAAGGCACAATTGTCACTCATCACTGCTCCTGTCCTTCACACAATATTGAAAAAGCCTGTCAATGTAGGCAGTCCAACTATATTCACCTCTGAATTGTGTTCTATTGCATTCCAAACCTTTTTATATGCAATAGCTAGCAAAAGTATTCGTTTCCCACATTTTGTCACATTAAACCACAAATGCTTTTTATTGGAATTTTATGTGGGAGACCAACTCAAACAGGCACACATTAGCAAAGTACAAAGAAAATTATGTATGATTTTAAAATGTATTTACAAACGAAACACTGAAAACTAAGGCTATAAAAAAGATTTCCCAAGCTTTGTACATCTCACAGAAAAGTGCTCAATCCATTTTCCAGAAATGGTAAGAGTATGACACAACCTTAAACCAACCAAGACACAGGCTGAACAAGGAGAGCACTGATCAGAGATGCAGGCAAGATGCCCACAGTGGCTCTGGACTAATTGCAGAAGTCTACAGTTCAGGTGGAGAAATCAGTCCACAAGACAACTATCGGTTGTGCACTGCACAAATCTGGCCTTTAGGTAAGAGTGCCTAGAAGAAAGCCATTGTTAAAAGAAAACTATAATAAATTCCGTTTGCAGTTTTCCAAAAGACATGACGGGCATACAACAAACATGTGGAAGAAGAAGCACTGGTCAGACCATAATTGAACTTTTTGACTTAAATGCAAAATTAAACAAACTACTACTGCACACACTCTCAGCACACCATCCCCATTGTCAAACATGGCGCTGGTAGCATCATACTCTGGGGGTGCTCTCTTCAGCAGGTACAGAGAAGATGGTCAGAGTTAATGGGGAGATGGATTGAACCAATCTTGGAAGAAAAATCTGTTGGAATCTGCAAAAGATTGGAGCAGAGGTTCATCTTCCAGCAGAACAATGACCCTAAACATAAAGACAGGGGTACAATGGAACGGTTAAAAACAAAACCTATTCATGTGCCAAAGTCCAGACGTAAATCCAATCATGAATCTGTGGCAAAATCTGAAAACTGTCATCCACAAATGCCCTCCATCCAATCTGAATGATCTTGAGCTTTCTTGCAAAGAAAAATGGGCAAACACTTCATTCTCTAGATGCAAAGCTGGTGGAGACGTACCCAAAAGACTTGTAGCAAAAGGCAGTTTTATAAAGTATTGGTTTGGGTGAAGGGGTGGAGTGGGGTTTGAATACTTCTGCACAACACACTTTTCAGTTTTTTTAATTAGGATTTTTTTTTAGACATATATAATGTTCTTTGTATTTCACACTTGTGTGCCACTTTATGTTGGTCTTTCATATTAAACTACAATAAAATATATTTATGTTTGTGGTCATAACATGACAACATGTGGAAAAGTTCAAGGGGTATGAATACTTTTGCAAGCCAACAGAGTGCCAGCGTGATGGTTAAAAATATCTTAAGCATCAAAAGTCCATTTGGCTGACATTAAGTTCAAAAATATTATATATGGCACAGTGTGTAGCTAGTACAAATAACCAGAGCTTACTCACTCACAGACAGTTACTGGAGACACAGTGTTACATGCATAATAGCATACAGCAGCGCTCTAATTAAAACAATACAGCAGGCAGAGCATGTTGATGTTGGCACGGCGGGCAGGTCATACGGCAGCCTCTGAGTTAGAGGAGAGCGAGGTCATCGACTGCAGCGCAGGATGACACCGGAAAAAACACACACAGACAACACAAACAAGAAACTGACACTGTTGCCTAAGGTTGAAAATAAAGTAAGTTACCTAGAGTGTGTTCAGATATGCATGTGTGCACAGGGATGGAAGAGTGCATGTGCACATGGCTGTGTGTTTAGGGCCCAGAGGCTTGTTTAGCTGACCTCAGTGAAAGCAAACCTCATGACAGAAGGTCTGGCATTGTCTGTGTGCCCGAGCTGCTCTGGAGCCAGACGGTCTGCCGGCCGCCAGCTTTGCTTGCTTATAACGGCTGAGAACATCCGATCCTCTTGGGGAGGACAGGAGGGGGTGGGGGGTCTACATGCACAGCGCGCCACTTTCCTCTCAGTCTTTATCTTTGCTCTTAAGACAAGGAACAAGCATTAGCCACGTCATCAGCTGGTATGTTTATTATGTATGTATGAATGTTTGTGAGAGCAGATGTTTGTGTGAGGCAAAACAACAAAAACACAAACCCAGAAGACTTCAGTTTGGATTCAAGGAAATATAAATGGAAAGTTAGTCAGTCAGTCCTCTTCAGATTACCACCGCTATATCCGCCGCAGCGGGTCACGGGGAGCCGGAGCCTATCTCGGCGGCATAGGGCGTGAGGCGGGGGACACTCTGGGCACGACGCCAGTGCACCGCGGATAAATGGAAAGTTTTGTCCTGAAAACTTAGAACACACACGTGTGCGCGCACACACACACCAGGAAGAAAAATAACAAAACTTGAATTTGATCTGGCCGATTGCAGAAAAACATTCCAGTGCAGGTAATCACCAAATGTCACAGTGTCAGAGCGTTTCATTGATGAGTATGCCCCACTTTTATCCAGTTCACTTCCACTAATTCATCTATCATGCTGAGAGCAGTTTGGAGCTTTGTGGTCTGACAGAAACGAATGGTCTCTAATCACCACCAGACACCCATGTTCAACCATGACAGAACATTTTGACTCCCTCCTTGAGCTCTTTTTGCCCATCCAACAAACCCTTCATGAACTTCAAACATGGCCCCTGAGGATTCTTGGCCATTTTTGAAAATCCCATTAAAGAAATGTGGAACATTTTGATGTTTGTGCATTGCATAACTTCTGGATGGAATATTTCCCCACCTCAAATGTCTCAAAATAGTAAGGTGTAATTCTCCATGTGTAGTGTGAAGTGGAAAGCAAACAAGTCGGTGGGAAGGCAGATGTGCATTACCTCTACTGCTTCCACTCTCTGTTCACAAGTCAGTGTGGGAACAGGTAGCCAACTCCATGACTGCATGGAAAAAGGAAAAAACGAAGTAAGAAAAGGATAAACTCTCCAAGAGCACAGATTCATGTTCTGGGAGGCAGCAAGGGAAAACTTGAAAATAGAGAAGAAGGTGGTACATAAAACAGTGGAATAGTCACAATATTGCTGCTATACACACATAATAAGGCTGAGAACCGATTATATCATTGATTCACTCATGTCGTAATGTTGTTTTTCGTTGCAAGAGACAGATGTTTTCACCATAAACGCTGTAAAAACCTAACAAATACCATCTCCCCAGCAACAAACAGCAGGGAGACAAAGCTGCCACGAGTTCTGCAGCATTTAACAGGCATGGACAAATTATATTTCAAACCAACAGTAAATATTACATTCATCAGTTGGTCAGGATAACATCATTTTTAAACTGTATTTTATACTCTGAAAGCTAACAAGCATTAGTTAATAAAGTGTTTTAGCAGGGTAGGATATCTAAATGTTACTGTAGAACAACTGCTCAGCACCAAGGAGAAAACAAGCTTCACAAATAGCTGAACAAATTGAACCATTTAATAGCACAAAAAAGACTGAAATTTTCCATTGGAGTTGTTAGAGACCAAAAACCGAGCCAAAGGCGCCCTGGTATCAGCCTAACATTTGTGGTGTGAACAGAAACGCTCCAACCAAATGATTTCTTTGCTCCATCTTGCTACACTCCAACATCGAAGTTGAGGTTACTGCTCACTATCTGCTCATCTATTCTCCTTAAGGCGATAATTCTTTTATAAACCACAGGAACAAACGTGCTGCTGGCATGTCACATGAATTCACTTGGAAAATCTTTTTTTCACTTTCACATGATCAAATGAAAACAATGAATTTGCATTTAACAGTCATTTAAATAATAGCAAAGCAAGTTTTTTCAAAGCATATTTATTTTTCTAACACGCACATGATTCCTTAGCGTGAACACCTTCATGTTGCATATTGTTCGTAGATTACAGCTTGCTTACATGGTGGGAGGAGCGAGCAGTCATCTGCTGCCCAGATCCCTCAGTGTGTGTCCGGTAGCCAACTCTGTGCTACATACTTACAACACAGAACATAGCCCAAACACCACTACACATCTGGGATTTCAGCTGGCCAACAGCCACCAGCACTCCCCTTTCCTTCTCCCCCCAGTGTGCATCACAGCTCACTGTAAATGTGCATTTTCATACCTAAGCATGAAGCACAACTCACAGGGACGCTCTTTGTGGGAAGAGGTCAAATAAAGTTCACCCATAGGATGGAAAAAACATTTCTCTTTTGCAAATCCTGCTTCAAAGGTGCGTTCCAAACCAGCAGCACATCATGATTGTCTCAGGTACAGTGACAAAGCGTGAACAAATGCTTCACGGACATTGACCCCAATGCATAGTGCGGTGACAGGGTAGTAGAAGAATGTGTGAATACAACTGAGACTGTGCAAAATCAAGATGAAGATCATTGACAAGAATTTTTTGTCACACAGGAATGAAAGTAGTTCAGTACCTGATGGTATTGTATTTTTCCTCCATAACAATGCTTTGGTGGGTGCTTTGATTCAGAATATTCCTCATGACTAAAAATGGTTGTCATTTTCAACTTCATATCCTTCACATAATTTAGCAATATTGTCATGTGAAACTGCTCTGTTTGCATTCAAAATGTTACAAAACATTCATAATATACCTGGTGGATCCATTATGGAGTTGCTCATTACCAAATCTGACCGAATCCCATATTTTTCACACAAAAGACATTAATTTGTGGACACTAAATTATCTCATGCAGCATGCCTGGCCTCATCATCTCATGTTGCTGACTGCGATTTGAGCTTAGTGTTAGTCTTGATTATTTTTTATTAATAATCAATTTCAAGTTGTGACTCATTTTCCAGTGTGGTCTCAACAAAAAGTTACTCTCTACATTAACTTTAATCTTCAGATGTGCATTCTTCCCACCGCGTAGCTTAAACACAAAAAAAAAGATTTAGATGTGCCATCTTGAAGCTTGGCAGCTAATCTAGAATGAAAAATTAAAACCTACAACTGTAACAACTATTAGTGGATGGACACCTCACTTAAATCATAGCTGGGCTATGAGGGTCCAGATTACAAACAAGTGATATTAAAACACTACACCTCAGGCCTCTGAATCAAAGCGTTTCAGTAAAGTGTGTAATAATTGAATCTATACTGGAATAGATGTATAAAGTAGCACAAAACAAAAATACTATTATCAAGATTTTCAAAATTGGACTTGAATACAGAACTTGAGTAAACATACTTTCCACCACTGCAAGCTATTCATCTATCACAGCATCAGTTGACATGACAATAGCGTAACTACAAGGAAAATGAGTTCCCTGGCTGGAGTTGTTATTTCTGGAAAACAGTGTTTTCCCCGTCTCCCACAGACATAAAGGGAAACATTCATGATGAAATTACACAATATCAGGAAGCTGAAAAATGATTATCTACGATACGTCTGCTTTCTAATAAGCTGAAATTAAGTTATTCAGTTTCATCTCCACTACAAGACACCTAATAATCTTTTTTGTACTTTGCAGGAGAGCCAATTCCAGACCAAACCTTTACCCCCATCTCTTCATCTTCCTTTGTAACTGAACGAGGGTTGACAAGTTCTTGTCGTTCCTGGCCAGTTGGAGGGAAACCCAACAAAAGAGTCCTTGTTTGAGTCTCACCCCTGTTAGACAGCACACTTTGATATTAAAAACATTTTGGGGTGGGGGTGGGGGCAAAAGGAAAAGATGAAAAGGATGAAAACAAACTCCTACTGTCTCCTTAGCCTGTGTCTGTAAGTGTAACCCCATAATGGTCTCGCAAATATTGGTCCACTCCAAACAAAATATGAAAGCTCTTCTCCTCCTGGTGTAGTAACTGTGATTGGCCCCCACCAGTGTGTGTAGTTTGTTCTTCTAAAACAACCGCCTGCCTATTCTCTTGTATTCTCACACAGTGATCACTTTGACACAGGGGGCCTCTATTTAGATGTGAACATGCCTCTTAGGCTGGAATGGAGCCATTGCTAGAGGGAAGAAATCCCCTGATACTGTACCTCACCAACTGAGGGCATGCCAAAAACCTGACATACTAGCAGAAGCCTACTTGTGCCCAAAAACATGTGGGTGCCAGCAAAAATAAACCAACAAGGAGGACCAAACTTACCCTGCCCTCAGTTTAAACCTGTACCCCAGAGTGAGAGCTTGGCATCTTGGATTACTGGAGAAGAACTGAACTTTCTCATGAGAGCATCATGGGACATGAAACGCATTATAAGAAACATGAATTTCATTATATTCCTTACAAACACACAATTCAGCCAGATTCAGGGAATCTTCTTGAATTTGCAGTTTGCCCCGGGCAAAGGAGGAAAGAATGGCAGCAACACAGAGATGTATTAACGCTTTTCAGAAAAAAGTGACAAGCTGCAGCATGTCAGCCATTCAAGAAGAATGCACAAGCAAGTGTAATGAGGATATTCTTTTTCTTTCTGCTTTCAAGTTGTCTGCTATTATCCTGATTTTGAGGAGCCCTGAGGGCAGTTATTACAGCATTTATGATAATTCCCCTGGATTGCATCATTTTGTTCACACAGGCCAGAGAAAAAGAGACTCAAGCAATTAGAGGAATGCCAGTGGAGCGATGCAATGTCCTCTACGATGGCACAGAAACTACATGTTGCTTTATGTTTGGCATTGTTGTGTTTCGATCAACAGCGGGATCCCTGCATGCCTGACACACTAAGGCTCAGTGTTCTGAAGCTCACCCAGCTCAAGTAGCTGGGGGCTCATTCCTGTAATAGTGATTGTTTGCCATGTTAATGGCTCTAAGAACACCATCAGTCCCATCAGCCCTGACAGTCATACCTGTTGCCACAGGCAAGGGGACAGGCGTGCACATAAATCTGCAAAGGAATCCATGAGACCATTACAATCGAGCACAGCCACAAGATAACGAGCAACAGAGAAAATTATGCAAGTTTGGTTCACTTACCTTCCCACCTTTTAAAGCTAGAGAAAAGACAGCATAAGAAATAAATTCATGTCACGGAGTATTTACAGTATTTTCTGTATTTTATATATACTGTATATAGCCAGCCCAGACCAGAGATGTTGGAAGTGTTAAATGTGTTTAAGAATATGTAACTAATAAAAAAAAAAAAATCAAATAAATTTACACACAGACTACATAACACTCAATTTTTTTAAATTTCAGACAGAAATATTGCAATTTTCTTTCTGATGTACCATATTTATTTATTTATTTATTTATTTATTTATTTATTTATTTATTTATTTATTTATTGGTTCACAGTTGTTACAAATTATTTTTCAGCACCAGGTTTGTGTCAAACCATAAGTTGCAAAAGTCTTTGCATTATTGAACAAAGCATTGGTTCTGACTTCTTAACACATTGCAGGTGTCTTCATATGCTAAAACCAGTGAGTGATTTCCTCTTTCAAATGATTTCATATAAACAGCCAGGAGCACTGAGCACAGAGCTAGAATTCACCAAATAAAAAGGGAGGAACATGTAAATTTGTGTAGCCAATTGTGTTTTTCTTCAGTCTTGCAACAATAGTTTTTTTAATTTTCCCTTTTTCCTTGATTTCTTCTATGTATCCTGAGCCTCAGTTTAGTAATCAACAGATTAAAGGCGCCATACACTTCATACACATATTTTTATATACCTTAACCAGACACAACAATTTCAGCATATGTATTTATTCCAAGCGCCGCACGGTGGTGGCACGGTGGCACAGTGGGTAGCGCTGTCACTGCACAGCAAGGCGGTTCTGGGTTTGCGTCCCGCTCTGTGCGTTTGCGTGTTCTCTCCGTGTCTGCGTGGGTTCTCTCCGGGTTCTCCGGCTTCCTCCAACCTCCACAAACATGTGGTTCAGGTTAACTGACCGGTCCCAAATTGACCGTAGGTGTGACTGTGTGTGCGTGTTTGTCTGTGTATGCATGTGACTCCGTGGTGCACTGGCGTTGCGCCCGGAGTGTCCCCTGCCTCACGCCCCTAGTCAGCTGGGATAGGCTCCAGCAGATGAAGCGGGCTAGGAAGATGATTAAATATTTATTCCACTTTCCTGTAGACCTTTAGATGCTTCTGATATTTCTTCACAAAAAGTAAGAATTTGAATATAGATTATGTTCTTTTTCCTCATTGCTGAATTAGTACTTTTATTTCACTCTTATATTCTGAATACTCCTTCCACCACTGTCTTCAGTCTTGGCTGCTTTTCTAAATCCTTTGTCGGCTCCTTTTTCTCTCTCCAACGCTCCTCTGCTCTCTTACAGCCAGGTGCTGACAGAAGTCAGCATTCACAATCTTTTTGTTAAGGCCTTAACGGGAGCCAGATGAAAGACAGCAGCAGATTAAGATGTTAAACAGCCTCTTATGGGATGGCATGGGACGAGTGAAGTAGTCGGAGCTGGAGCTCTGTGGAAATGGAGACAAACAAAAGCCCAGGAATGTCAGGTGGAGATCATGTTGCACAGCCCTTCAGGAATAAGATGTTATTAACACTGGCTGGAAAGCCTTCAGGGGATGTTTATGTTCCCAAGAGACCCCACAAAAGCAACAAGTTTAGGGACTAAACACCCTTCATTCCTTTTTTATGGAAAGGTTCCATGCAGTCAAAATTGTTTCTTAACCCTTAATCAAACATAAACTCAAAAGTGATAAAGAAATTTAACTTTTAACGAAGGATTTCAACAAATTATGAACATTAAAAATGGTCATATTTTGTGGACATAATGGTCATAATTAAGTTGTTGTATCCATGTTTAAATTGTCAACTAAATTACACTTAGGAGATCAGTTGAATTACTAAAAGTGAAGTGGAATCTGTGACTGATACATGTAGAGCCGGTCCCGATCTGTTTGTCATCTGATGGAATCAAGAACTCCCATCGCTGCAGCCATCATCATCATTCACTTAAATCAAGTGACTTTGTCTTCTCTTTATACTTTATCTGTGCACAGCTGCTGATTGGTAGCATATATTGTCCAAGAGGAAACGTGTAGCTCACCTTGCAGTTTCACACAAAAATAAATGGCCTTGGCTAATACAGTATCAATGACAAATTATGACTTATTTGGACTGCAGAATTATCTATGTAATATGTGCCTATGGAGCATAAAGGGGTCAAAATTTGTCAAGTATTTGTCTTTCACCATTATCCACCATATACACTTTTATATGATGTGAGAGGGCATGCGTCTCTCTGTATAGTATTGAGCAGATTAGCCAACAATTCCCTGCCAGAGGCAGCCTTGTCTGGAACGAAAACAGCGGAGGTAAGTAATGAATACAAGTTAGAATGCAAAGAAGTTGCCAAACCTGACATAAATATTGAGATAGTATCACAATTGCAGCTTTTAACATCCAAGAAGATGTCATAGCCCATAAAACTTTTACACAGGGTGGGACTAATGTAAGTTTCAGTGAATTTTATGGTAGTTTTATTGGTGAAAAAGAGTCCTCACAGCTAAACAATCCAAGCCATGAGACCAGATCTGTGTTTTGACTATACTGACTGTAAGAAAGAAATCAATGCTTGATTCTAATTTGTCCTTAAGATTTGCAGTACTTTCCCCTCGTGCTGTAGCTCACACAGGCCCAATTCAAACATGCTAAACGGCATAGTATTGCAAAAAATAATGAAACCCACTGTCTGTGGCAGACTGGTATCCTTAGCTCTCTTTCCATTAAAACCCCAACGACAAAAAGACTGAGCTGGGCTTCCATCCACCCTATGAGGTGATTGTGAATGGTGGTGATGAAATCCTGAGTGCTGGGTTGAGTTGGTGATCCAAGTCATTCTTGCATCTGTGTGATTTTCCCTGTATCACCCGAGAGAGAGAGAGAGAGAGAGAGAGAGAGAGAGAGAGAGAGAAGAGAGAGAGAGAGAGAGAGAGAGAGAGAGAGAGAGAGAGAGAGAGAGAGAGAGAGAGAGAGAGAGAGAGAGAGAGAGAGAGAGAGAGAGAGAGAGCTTATTTGATTTGATAAGTTTCTGTTTGATGCTGTCTAATAGACACTTTGTTACGTGAAAAAACACTCCACCACTTGCAGGCACACACACACAACAGACACACACACACACACACACACACACACACACACACACACACACACACACACACACACACACACACACACACACACACACACACACACACACACACACACACACACGCACACACATTCCTGGCCCCTCGCTGGCACTCATGCACTCAGCAGGTATGTCAGTGTGGAGACAGGCAGTGGTGGGTGCCCCAGGAATGCGAAACCTGACCTCCGAGCTGGAATTTGAGCCTCCTCACTCATCCTCACACTTCTCAGAGATACGTTCACACAGCTGGGCCTCGCACTGCTGAGCAGAGTACTTAAACTACTACATAAAGTCATCTCAACCGGAGGTTTGGTTTAAGCTCTGGCACTGGGTGAATGAAGATCTCACTTAATAAGCCCCCAGAGAACAACATTATTAATAATGACTGTTTAAAGAAAGAGAAGACGTTAACATGAATTATTTGAAATTTGATTGGAAAAATGTTTTCATGTTTTTGCAATAAATATGAAGATATTATTAGCTGACTGTAGCTTTGCATAGTATAAAGAAAAAACTCATTTGTTAGCATGTTGCTGATTCTGTTCTATAAGAATTGATGTGAAAACTTGTGCCACATATGAATGGCAAATATAAGAGTGTGAAATAGGAGATAACAGGTTATGGCTATGTTTTATATTTGGACCTAAAACCGGGCTCAGAGTCCAAACTGGTTTTACAAGGAAGTTGATTATCTTTGGTGAAGGGTTAGTAGTTGATGAGGGCTGACAACAGATGGAAGAACTCTTGAGTGAGGCTGAACTCAACTGAGGCTGTAGTTTCCAGGGAGTTGCAATTGGCGGGACCTGGATGGTGTACACTGAAGTTGCCAGGGAGGCATAGGCGTTTCAACTATACAGACAGAGCATTACTAATTTTTCAATTTCAAATGCTCCAATAAATACAATGCCAATTTGGAGACAATACTTGAAAGGCATAGTACCTATTTAAGAGGCACTGTACAACTTTTGTCCAGGTTGGTGGACAGTGACAGTCATTGGTTCTGTTTAGTGGTTGTAGGGGAGAAGGGCTTGGAACTTGCAGAGCCATCAGGTCTACCATTTCAGTCCGCAGCTTCAGGACACGGACAGGGATGGAAGATATTTGTTTTTAACAATTGTGTTATTTAGGCTATGGTAGTCAATGCAAGGATTTCATCTTTTTTCTCCTCAAAAAAAAAAAAAGAACCCACCTTTCACTTACAATGCAGAGGAATGAATGTTCCCAGCTGCCAGAGAGTCTATAATGTAATTTTCCATGGTTTCTTTCTCAGGGCTCAATAAGTTGTAGGGAGTGGGCAGAGGGAGCCCTGAGGCAGGTCGATTCTACAGTCTTAAGGGATATGTAGGGGTAAGCTTAACTTCTTAAGGAGTTGGCAGTGCTTCTAACTGAAAACAAACTTGCATCCTTCGTGTCATAGTCATGAAAGTCTTTTACACCATTGTCAACAAGGCTTGGAGAGTGATGTGAATGAAAAATGCAGAGACTTCAACTTCAATGATAAGTGAGGGGCAGAGGACATGTTAGCTTAGCTCAAGCTCCGTCCAGTTCCTGCTCTAAAGGACCAGTCTTTCAGAACATAATGTGTTTTGCCACAAACATGGTTTTAGTGTTTAGAATGTCGGAGTTGAGGTACCCCTAGTTGTAAAGGTTCAGTGTTGCTGGGGAGACGAGCTGGAGGCAGGACTGACTGGAGGTTGTGTTTCATGGCTGGTGGGAAACACTGATCTGGATTGTGGGCGGGTTTGAGAGCTTGCAAGCAACTAGACTTTCTATGTGATGTGTGACGATGATTATCAAGTCATAGAAATGAACAAGATTAAACTTTCCATCCCACGTACTTCTACTGGCTAATTATTATATTATCCACTGATACATTATGCAGCATTTTGCATGAAATAAACTTCCCATTCAGCAGCTTTACCAGAAAGAAAGCCAAGGGTGTATGCTATGTGAAACTTTTCTGATGTGAATGCTGCAGTTGAAGGAGTGGGGAGCCCCAAGATCCCTGGAACAATCTTTGTGGACAGGGAGGTGTGGTTCATGTAGAAGTGAGGTTGGAGTGGTCTGTACAGAGAGAAGTTAATGTGGACCGTCCAAGTAGATTAGGTTCACTTCTGCCATTAGACAATGACTTGTTTGCTGTGATTAATCTTTATGCTAAGCAAATCAGCAACTTCCTGTAGATTTATATTCAGAAACGGCTGCAAAGGTTACATCAGTCTTTTTCAATTCTGTTGCAATAGCTAATAAAAACGTGTCATTGATATGTAGCCTACATGAGACAGTGCTCCTCTGCAGGCAGAAAAACATAATAACACAGAACAAGGGACGTGGACATTTCGGCTCCTAAGGAGAAAGAAAGCCCACATGGCTAAGCCTAACCACCTCAACAGCTCCAGTCGCCCAATCAGCTCCAGTCCACAGAACCACCAGCACTGCAGGCCAAACCTCAGACTGGAAGCTTGGAAGGCAAAGCAGTGTGACTGCATTTCCTGAGTCCACCCCATTTAAACTCGCAATATGGAACATATTAGGAGCTCTGCAGAAAAAAAGGAGCCGCGTTCCTAGATGTTCTCTTTTACAGCCCCTTGGAAAAAAAACCTCAGTCAGAGTTCTGAAAAGACAAACCGGGCCTATGGAAAAAGTTGAGCTTTTTGGTGAGATCAATGAGCAAAACATAATTTAATACATAAGATTACTTGTAAAACCATGTGAGACTCAGTGTTAAGTGAATGTATTTTGTATCACTTAGCACAAAGTGTAAAACTGATTTGTGATTCTTTCTCTCAGAATCCTATTTCCCCCCAAAAAACAACAAAAACCCACAGGCAGGCATAACCAAAGCCAATTAGGAATAGAAAAATATATCTCAGCCCCACTGCAGCCTACTTCTTTCGTATGTATACCCTGACAGTTTAGACAGAGGATGGATTTGACTATAGCCTCTAAAACAAATCTATTAAAGGCTGGTATAAATTATAGAACTTTTTCCTGTTCTTCTCTTCTCTACTCAAGCAGACTGAAAAGCAGAAAGCTCACCAAGAAAACTGCCTTATTATGGAATGTAATTCTGGTGGTTTCTGCTGTGAATGAAGCCTTGTCCCTTGGTAAGGGTTAATTGAAAGAGGAATTCTGATTTCAAGAGAAAAAAAACATCCTAGTTTAGAAGAGGGTAGCTGAGCGGTTTCATGCCTGTGTGCACTTAGAAAAGAGGTGCCTGTGTTCCATCAGGTTTAGTGTGTTAGTGTAAAGATAGAGTGTGACTTCATTTTGCCTGCTTCAGGCTTGTACTTTCAACAACTAAAAATTAACAACTAAATTCACAGAAAATATATTAAAATGGACATGCTGATTCAGATATCTTCAATGCATGTGATTTCCAAACGATTAGCATGCTCCTATGATTTGAACTGGAGATGGAGAGGCAGCAGTAAACTGTTGATAAATGCCGTCAGAATTGAGTTTATGGCCATGTGCGTGCACTCACACTGTGGCATTCTTTTAACCTCTGTGGAAACTCGCTAAAATAAATCCTTTTCGTACGTCAGAGAGGCCCCTGTGCACCCTGTAATTACTGAAGGGAGGGTGGGATCTGTAGAAGAGCATCAGGACCAGGCTGCTTTTGGCTTCTGAAAAACCACCTAAATGCTTACTCAATGGTCTATTCCAGGCTCACTTGAGGCCTCCAGCACAGTAGCAGAATAATGGTTTGTCATCAGGGAGCTGTACAAACAAAAAATGACTTTTGGAAGCTGCACTTATCAACTAAAGGAAGCCCCACAAGGTGCTTTCGGTGGCATTAGAGACTCAACACTCATGCTGGCAAAAATACATACATATAACCCACACCAAAGCACAGACATACCAGTCACACCGTTTCACATCTGTCTTAAAGTCAGAAAAACTCTCAAAAGGAAAAGTCTCCCTTTCTTGGCTCATCCTGGGTGCCGGCCCATAATCTCCTCTAAGAGTGTGAATCCCCTGCAAGCTCGCAAGTGACAGCATGCCCAGTAAGTGGCAAGCATGGCAGCTGCAAGAAGCCATAATTAACACCCTCAGCCAAGGTGAGAAGACTTCCGTGGGCTGGTGTTCATGAGAGAGGGAGGGAGAGAGAGAGAGAGAAAGAGAGGGAGGAGAGAGATAAAGAGCAATAGAGCAGGAAGTGTTTCAGTCACTCTGTGTAATCTCTTCGTTTCAAAAGGTGCTATTACCTCACTGTGTTTTTACTGGGGCCAGATGTGCAGGATGAGGTCGCGAATGAAGGGAGTAGTGGCGAGTTTCAATTCCACATCTGTCTGGCTCAAATGACCTACTAACACTTCAGTACTAACTTTGGGGTATTTAAAAAAATCCCTAATCTGCAATGACATCAACAAGAGATATTATTATTACTCCTTATTTTTCACCAGTGATGCTTACATCACTGAGGAATGCTTTTTGCACCTTTTGATATAAGGTAGCAGAAGAGTTTAGTGACTTCGGAGAGATCCTTTTTTTGCCAACTAAACATGGAGGGCCAACCCTCAGGAGAGGCTTACAGAGAATCTACAGTCTAAGGAATGTACCAGGACTTTGCCAGGACAGAAGCCACAATAACAGGGTTTAGAAACTCTGCGCTTTAAAAAGCATTTGTCCTCAAACTAGCTCAGAGACTCGTTTGTGCAGAGAAACACACATCCAGATATATTCACATGCAGCATTCCTGCATCCACACCGAAGTGTGTTGTGTTGTAAAAAAGTAACTGTGTTGTTTTCTCTCTAACATCCATTTCTAATTAATGCTGGAAGTTCAACTTAGAGTAACATAGAACAGTGGAACAAAATGGCGACTGGCTTTTCAGGGGCTGAGAGTGACACAGACTTCTCCAGAAAATGATTGAGGGCTACAGGCTGCTAATCAATACCATTCCTGAGCTCACGGCGCACACAGAGCGGCTCACATGGCTTTGCCTTTCCCTACTTCATCTTGCCAGCAATAAAAGTATTTCTGCCACAGCTATTCCAACACTGGAGCAGAGCGGAGATGCAGCTACAGTAGATGCGTGTTGTCGATTGGATTCTTCCCAGCTCTGTCTAATTAGGCCACCTCTCACACCCTCAGTGGCGGCTCGTGTAATCTACCCACTATGTGTCTTAGCTCCTCACCACCCCATATAATTGACTGCCAGATCCTCTCCAGTGGTGATGTGGGCCCTTTTCTCATAAAAGAGACACAAAAGACCAGGATAATGGCCCCCAGTTGTAGGGAAGTGAGCGGAGGCAGAGACGGAGGCGGAGTGGAGCCACTCCTCTCTGATGTTTGAACTCCACACAGTCTTGGCTCCAGACAGACAACAGGCCTGGAGAACGCCGTCTGAGCCTTCATGGAGGAGGGGAAGACCAGAGATGCTGCATGCAACAACACACGCTTGGTTGGAGAGTGGTTGTTTCGAGAAAGAAATGTCACTATCTTTTATTACAAAGAGGAACTGCTATTCAATGTGTCTCTCTGGTCAAGACACATTGTTCCCAAACTTCAAAAAGTCCATTCAATGGTTTCATGTCTTACAGAGCCCACTAAAAATGCGTATCCTTGTAACTGCACCATTCAGCACTCATTAAACCAGAATAAGAGTGTTAGTGAATGCCTCTTTTGCTGAATGTTGGCAGAAACCTCTGCCCCCTCCCCTCCTAACAACTACCACAGCCAATCTGACAACCCAGCACCAGCAATTATGAAGGAAGCCAGCTAAACCACATCCACCTTGGCTGTAGTTTTTGAAGATTCCAGTAGGCTTGTAAATCTTTTTGGTTTCACTGCATACATTCCAGTATCACTGTGGCGGTTTCAGGGTGCTGCATCCCTGGTCAGTTCTAACAGCGTTCATTGTGAGACAAGATGGCTGTGGAGACCTGAGGCCGGCCACCACCAGCCACTGTGAAGTAAATTAAGTGGAAACACCTTTAAAAGGGTCACAATTACTGAGCCGGAGTGGTTTCATCATTTCCTCCTAAACTGTCCTCAAGTATGCCAGTTCCTCACGGACCTCATTACTGTGGCTCCTCGGGACCTCAAGGACATGTGGATAAGTTGAATTAGCTTTTGTTAACAGTCTGGTTATGAATGTGATATTTCAGAGGCAACTGAAATATAAATATCTTCAATTTTCTTACTAGGTTTTTCACTTATCTTCTGTTCCCCACTGCCAATACTCTTCACTGTGACCGTTCAGAAAAAACAAATAATTAATTAAATTAATCCTCTGATCATGTTCCTCGTGTGTAAGCTGAAAATAAATTGATTTTACACTGTCTGTACCAAGGCTAACTAATCATTTTCTAAAATGTCAAATACCAAACATGGACATACAACTTACTCCAGAATATAAGGAATGTTGCTGCTCTGAGTTTCTGTGTTTCAGACAAATGATAAAAGGGTTGGTAT
Organism: Antennarius striatus; assembly: GCF_040054535.1. Classification (NCBI taxonomy): domain Eukaryota; kingdom Metazoa; phylum Chordata; class Actinopteri; order Lophiiformes; family Antennariidae; genus Antennarius; species Antennarius striatus. The sequence goes on from NC_090779.1 coordinate 8,844,216, forward strand.
AAATGTGTCTTGACGGATATCAATACATCTGGATAAGAGACCATAAAAACAAATGAGTGATTGTGTTGGAAACAAAGATCTAATGATACAAACCATACAAGGAATTATTATGCGAATACTTTATTATCAATGTGTGAATGGTGTTAGCTTTTTGTCTGGATATTAATAGTATAAGAAAACTATACACCAAATCCAGACTCCTCCTAATTTTGCTGTATAATTTCTCAAGTTGGTATTGAAAGATTCTTTATTTTTATATATATTTATATATATAATATATAAGCCAAAGTGCATTTCCCATTTTTTTCCTCTTGTCCATATACACATTGCACCATACATAAATAATTACATTGTAAAAATGTCTCCGTATTTACAAGTATAATATATATTTCATATAATATATAAAACTTTATATTAAATCTAGGTAGATGATATTTGGGATAGTTTGTGGGGTCCATCTGTGTTATCTGTGGTTGTTGAGAAGGATCTCCAGCCAGCAGGGGCAGGAGGTGATGAATTGTCTTGAGTAACATGGGCCCCAACCCTTAGCAAAGCTGATTCGCACACTGTTGGGGTCATAGGGTCCATCGAGGAGGTCAGCCTCTGTGGTATGTCTCAGGAGGCACGAATGTTCATAATCAAACACCTTGATGGAAAAGCCTGGCATCACCTTTCGCACCACCAAAGTTCTACTATTGGGAACATCCAGAGTTGGGGAGTTGACAAATATGGGGTGATCGCTGCGGTTGTACGCCCAAACGCCATCCGGCTCTTTGCTGAGGAGGATGCCATATCCGATTTTGCCTCGTGTCCGCTGCACGGTGCTGCTGCGGTGTTCCAGGTTGAGCTGGCCCAGGCAGAAGCCCGTGCCCTGAGGTAGATCATAAAAGATGCTAACGGAGTGCTCGTACACTGTGTAGAGGCGACCCACGCGTGTGCGGTGCTCCCAGTACGCCACGTTACACCAGTGGCTCTGCTTAGGGGCATCAGGCGACATACTGGTATCTGGAAGAGACAGAGACAGAGACATTAAACAAAACATAAACAAAAGCAAACAGGCCCAGTAAAAAGGAAGGCTGAAGTTTTAAGGGATTAACTATCTCTTTTTATTGTTCAGAGCAGATGGCCACACTATAAATACTGAAGGAGGCACTGTATTGAAATCTAAGCCTTGTATAAATACCACTGCATGCACATCCGTCCAACATGAGCGCACACGCACATACACACACACACACACACACACACACACACACACACACACACACACACACACACACACACACACACACACACACACACTACTATACATATCCTGGGGGTGGAGAGTGTAGTGAGGTCAGTCAAACTGAAGCCCTGCAGTTTTCTCTCCTGCCTCTAGAGGACACTGCAAAGACTAAACACTAACTGCCCCTGGTCACTGCAAACACACTCTATAAACACTTATTTACTAAAATAGAATAATAATTGCGCCCAACGATTCTACAAATATAATGGGTACCTGCGGCAGTGTGTTATAATTCTGCAAACAAGTCTTTGGTGTTTCGCTTGTGCACTTCACAGATAAAATCATTTTCCGTTCAGCTGGACTCTCATTCCTAAACATTTCTGTCCAGTAAATCAGCTTGTTAATTCGGCTTTCATGGCTGCAGTCTGTGAACTGCTCGCAGTGACAGGCCTCTGCACTCCACAGTGAGTTACTGCTCCCTAGGTAGACTTCTGTCTTCACCATACTGAACGGACACACGGCACTGTCGATTACTTTCGTAGGCGGTTTCAATCCGCGCTGTCCACAGCTGTCAAACATTTATATTTTTCATAAAGTCAGTGGTAGGATGAGAGGACAGAGGCCAGTGGAATCTCTTCACCCATAACTTTTTGGGAAATTAGGGTGGCTCTTTCTCCCCTTTCCTCATCTTCTTCACATTCCACGAGAGTGGGGGGTGATGGGAGATGACCAGGCAGGGGGTCCCCCTCCCCCTCCACCTAGCTCTTCCCCCTGCTGTGGGCCCAGGGACGGCATTCAGCTCCCTGACAACTTAGCACAAGCCTGTGACCCGCTGACCCTCCAGCCTTCATGCTATCAGCTCCCATTAACTCACACACAGAGTGATGCCATTATTTTGCTTCAGAGAATCTATTGGCACAGAGGATTTAAAGCCAGGGCCTGTGGCCCCATTCCTTTCAGTCTCTCTGCTCTCAGGGCTTAATGACCGCCCGCCCCATTAACAAACGCCTCTAAGGTGGAGCATCGCAGACCCACGCAGCAACAGAATGCCTCTCTCACCTCCCACCCGACTAAACCTATCTGCTGAGTGACCCACACTAGTAAAGTTTATTCAGAGATTAGCAAAAACGTTGACTAGACTTGCACAGACAAAACGCCTGCTGGTTCAAGGCTCTCTCTACCGTAGAGGGGGAGGAAAAGAGTGAGCAAGTGAGAAGGGATGTGTGGGGGTTGAGGGAAGCTGCAGACAGGCTCTCTGTGTGTTTGCGCACACACTGATGGCTGAAATGACCCCCTCTCTTCAGGGGCCCCAACATGCATGTGCCATTAGTGAATTCCACACTCCAGCTCCTCCACTCTGAGCTCAGCTTTTTCTTCAGCATGGCTCAGTCACACAAAGAACTTAGTCCCAACTGGTTTATGGCCCGCTATTGTCTCAAATCAAATGAAGCCTATACATCACACAAGACAAACTCACTTTGAATCCATGCACACAATCACAGAAGACCAAATGGCTACTGTCATTGACGGTGCCTAGTCTTCACAAGAAGCTAGAACTGAGGTTCCAGTGAGACTGTGAGGACCAGGAAGAGGAACGAGCAGGACAAAGGTTATAAATGTATCAGATGTTATGCCTGAGCCTGAGGGAAGACAATAAGCACACCACCACGAGCCAGGCCTTTTCCTGCCTCTCTGTTGTGTTAAATGTGTGTGTGTGTGTGTGTGTGTGTGTGTGTGTGTGTGTGTGTGTGTGTGTGTGTGTGTGTGTGTGTGTGTGTGTGTGTGTGTGTGTGTGTGTGTGTGTGTGTGTGTGTGTGTGTGCTTGCACGCACCTCGGTAGGGGGAAAAAAAATCAGCCAGCATGTTTGTATTTTTCTCCTGAACTTGTGTGTTTTGGCTGGGTGGGGGCGCTCAGGGTGAAGGCGTTGAGAGAAGAACTCATTAGGATATCTTTTAACAGAGCTATCACCAATCAGCAGACTGTTTGGACAATATCACCATAGCAACCACAGGCATTCCAGAGATCAGGCTACCTTCTGATCATATCTTCAAATCCTCACATTTTGAAGGAAGCCTTGGTTCTTGTTTCTTCATGGATGTTTCTACTTTATGTCAGTGTTTATCTACCTGTTTCCAAACGGGTATTAAAAAAGAAAAGAATACGACACCACATTTAATTATGTGTGCAGAAACTGATGTAGATACCGACCAAAGCTAATAAGTCAGACATGAAGAGTGGGGTGTGTCATCTTCTCATCACACCACAGCAGAGATCCGACTCTGTCAGACTCCATTTTGGGCTTTCAGAGGGACTGTTCAGGGTGGAGCCGCGACGGGCTGGGAGCAATTACTGGTGCTCTGCATCCATTTAACCCTGCCACCTTTTAACAGCTTCGTTTACCCATTAGAATAGTAGCGCGTGTTATTATTGTTATTTTATTCTCAAAAGCCTCTCCTCTTAGTGTCAGTCTCAGAGTTAGTGCATGTAGCCACAGTCAGGTAGGGGCCAGGCTCTAGACTGGAAGTTAATCAGCTATAATTCACAACAGAGCTCAAAGTGCTCATGTTAAAAAGTGGAAACACGAAGGTATGTGGAGGAGGGTCTACCGCATTTTCCATGGTCGACAGAAAATACATGTAATAACACAGTTCTGGCAATATGATAAGGGTTTCCTCTGTTTGGTTTTCCCTTAACCGTCAAGAAATAACTAAACATTACAAAACTCCAAATATAAGATGCAAACTCACACCTATAATTAATTAAAAGTAGCCAGAAATACCTGTGTGTGTGCACGTACTTCACGTCCAACAAGTCAATAAATAGAGATATTTAACCAAAACTATCCTCACAGCAGGAAGCACTTTGTGTTCAGAGCTTGATTTCCAAAACAAGACATGAGCTCCATGGAAACCATGTGAAAATGTTGATTTTTCTGTTTCCCTGTGGCCTGTCAGATTGGGGGAAATCAGAGTTTCAAATACAGGACATGCGATGAGACAACAAACACCATCTTTTCGCTGCAACTCAGCAAGCAATAACACGCTCAAATGTATATACAAAGAACTGCAATACCACTTTTGAGAATTCCCTTATTTAAATAAATCATGATTATGCAGGGGGAAAAAAGTGAGGATGAAGAGAGTATTCAGATCTTTTGCTAATGTGAAATTAGCAGTAATATTCCATTCCAAGTCAAATTTCAACATGCTGAAAAGCAATTGAGTGAATTTATGGATATTTATTATCAAAAATCTTTTCAATGTTTCATATTTTAATGTTGTTAGTTACTAATGGTTTCCAGTGAATGATTGTACTAAAGAAAACACAGCCTCATGTGAGGCCAAAGAAATGGCCTCATGATTATAGCTAATGAATAGGTTTTCCAACAAAAGGCCAACATCCCATTAGCACAACTGTTAAATATGCTTATGTTAAACACAACTTGCCGAGTCCCTTTCCACTGGTTTACATATGGAAAAAAGCAGAACGCCCTGCCGTGAGTTCCTTGCACTCGAGGGAGAGTTTGGATAATTACGACTAAGTACACAAAAAAAGGGCTTGAAGTTTCAATGGCAATCCTTGATGATCATCCAGTAATGCTTTTAAAGACAGCATGAAAAGGAGGGGGAAAGAAAGGGCAGAGGGAGAAGCAGAAAAGAGCTGCCCCGGGGTAAACACAGCTCTGCAGCCTTGGAGTGAGATGAATGGGAGGGCGAGTGTCAGGGACAGGCAGACAAACAACAGCTTCCCCTCCGTGCTAACATCTCCCCACCAAGCTCCGGGGGCCACCTCCTTTATACTCCATCTACTGCTAATCCAAAGCGGGGAGCAGAGATGAACTCATTCCCCCAAAACGTTACTGAGGAGGAAAAAAAATTGAAAACACTGACAGTCACTTTAAGCAGTGTGGCGGGGAGGAGGAGAGCAGCAAGGAGAGGAGGGGGAGCAGCAGTCTGTCATCCTGTGCCAAGGATTAGATTCCTCTCCAGCTATTAGACTCGACCAATGAACTGATGGGCTAGGGGGGAGGGGGGCAGTGTGTGACATTTCGGAGCAAATAATTTCTTGGAACATTTATTATATTTTGCCTTTTTCTCACAAAAACAAAGTGGAACTAAAGTGATAGCTTCCTTTGTTCAGAATGTAGCACAGCCTAACTTCTCTACACGCTGGTTCCTATAGGACGTAACCCCTGTACAGGCCGCATTTAGGCTGGCGTCTGGGCTATCACTGCCATCAAAGTCAGCTTTATCAGACAGACACACTAACTGCAGCTGCAATTATACGTCGATGGATTTTCCTCCCTGAGGTCTGGCCTTTCCATGCAGAGAGATAGGAAGAGAAAGATAGAAGGAGAGAGAGCGGGCTACTTGCTGGGAGAGAACGCTGCTGGAGCCAGGGAAACTGAATCCAGCCACCAAGACTGGCTGGTCACAATGGGAATGCTTTACATTGTCATCTACTTCCTCTACACTTTCCCTCTGTTTCTGTTTTGAGATGACCCCATGAGGGAGGAAAAGTGCTGAATGCTTGATAGCAGATAACTAACACAATCCATAAATTAAATCAATAAACAACAGAGGGTGTAAAAAGAACAGGAAGCTAAAGAGGCTAATACAGAGGAGACGTCTGGGCGCGTGAGTAAGAGACCACTGGTTTCAGGGAGATGGCGCTTTGTGCTGCTCATTTCCTCTGAGTTTCCTCCAAAGCTGTGCGATGTGTCAGCAACATAGAGCACAAATTATGGTGGTGGTATAAATGAAGCTCAGGAGAGTCCTTCAGGGCTTGTAAAAGCTCTGTGAAATCCGTGAGGAAGTTTGTAAATGTCATATCTACCGGTAGCGTTTAAGGCCAGCAAAGTCTGAGAGAGCAAAACATTCAAGGAACATCCTGCTGGGTGGCTGTGCCCTTTCACCTCCTCATGCAACCTGTGTGTGTGCATGCGTGTGTGTGTGTGTGTGTGTGTGTGTGTGTGTGTGTGTGTGTGTGTGTGTTTGTCAGTGTGTGAGGTAGATTTGAGCCAAGAAGGTTAGAGAGTTTAAGTAGAGGAGACCCTGCACATTCCTGAATGCACCCCCCCCACACACAGACACACATACACACACACTGATCCTACTGTTAAGGGGGGGGGGTGCAGGGCAGAGAGACAGCTGATTTCTTTCTCGTCATTTGAGTTTTGTTTGATGAAATATTCTCACCAAATCCAAAAAGCTCTGAATGTTTGTCATGTGTTATAAATCCTTTGCGTAGATGCCATAAAGCGCTCCATATTTTATAGTTTTTATTTTCGTTGAAGACAAATTGACTTTAGCTGGCCTATAAACTGTAGTTATACCGGACGTTTGGTTTCAAATTAACAATAACAAGGAACTCTATTATTATGAGCTATATTAGTCTGACTAATTTAAGGCTAAAGGTGGGTATTTGGTTTCCACCGGGCTGGGAGGCGGACCAGCTATGATGGACAGAGTTGCCGTCCAAACAATGGTTTCCTATTGATTGGCATAGTGGATCAGAGTCTGTGAGGAGAATATGTTATGTCAGGATAATGTGGCACCGGAGTTTCTGTTTCAGTCACAACACTCGCTGGGTTGTAACACACACTGCTCCACTGTAGGTATTCACCCCCCCACCCCCAAACAAAGATGACTGTTTCCCCTATCTCCAACAAGTCCACCCGTTCACGACAAGCAAGACATTCATTAAAAATGCAGGAGTGAACATTTCCAATAATTTGAAGTCCTTCCCTGTTAACATCTGCAAAGAATCTTGAAGCTAAAGGGAATAGCAGGATTTCATTAACTAAATTATGTGCTGGCAGTCACAGAGAGGGGAAGAGGGGGAAGCTATAGCCAGACCCCTAATCTAAACCGTACCTTCAAATGCGACAGTCTGACTGCATGTACTGACACTCATAGCTAAGCATTCAGAAATGCACACAAATGAAAGATAAATAAAATTACTAAAAATGCTTTACTAAAAAAAACGAGGGTATCTGCACAATTTACACGCAAATTTAATGAATTTAAAAATGTAAATCTTTATACAATAAGATAATAATAGCATTACTGGATCAAAATAAATTGAAGAACTATAGAAGCACTGACTGTCATTGAAATTTATGAATGAAGTTCAACCAGTCCCTTCCATAGGTGAATGCTTTTGCATTCATCTGCATTTTACTTTTCTGCATGCTGGTTGCAGGAGTTCAGGTGTGAATGTAATTCATCATCTTAAGTTTGCATATTTGTGAGATGAATTACAAATTGTGCTTCTTAAGAATCATAATCAGCCACACCATTATATATCTAGATAACAGGCATTTTAAGAACCTGTGTGTCACCGACTAACCATATCATCCATATGCAATCCGCCTCATTAAGTTATGTACATACTGCATATACCTGTACATGCTCATGTCTTTGAAAACATTGCTAAGCCATTGTAAACAACACATTATTGTGTATTTACAGGACCATCAAAATAAAGACAGTTTAAAAAGGCTTCATCTCAGAGAAACACCATCAAAAGCTCCACATTATGTCTTGGCCAAGAGAATGGAATGAAGAGGCAGCTCGATCAAGTCCCTGTCTCTCAGTTTACACATGAACAGTACAGAAAAATTTGACAAGGCCTTGAAATTTGGGAGTCTACTACTCTCCCATCAACAAAGAGTTCCTATCCTTTCCCTCTGGCAGTAAAAGGCTTGTGTAGAGATGTCGAGCGACACAGGCCCCAACAGTTAATCCACACAACGCATTCTGGAGGCTCAAAGAATGCGTTGGCTATTCTGAGTTTTAAAAATACTGACAGCCATAGGTTCAGGCACAACTGTCAATGCTCCACTGGGGAGGAAGGGAAAAAATCTTAAATCTATTTTTGCCAGCAATCAAACCACAGGCCTAAATCATAGCCGGCCAAGGCCAGTGTCTGGATTTATAATTGTAGGTAAAATGGTCAGAAAATAAAAACAGCATCCACAACTGGCACCACCTTCACTACTGCTTGCCAGGCATTGCAAGGCTAGCACACTTACAGTGGTCAGCTCAAATGGAGTATTGTTCACCCTCTCAGCCTTGAGAGGAGGCATACTAAAACACTAAACTAACAGTTGGACATTCCTTACATTTTTAATGGCATTGCACACTCTTTATTTGTTGCTGTAACCCTGTGCCCTGAGCTGAATGAATGGAGCTATTGGTGGAGGCTGGTGCTGCGCTGTGGTGTGAAGGAAGGGAAGATGGTAATAGCAGCCCTCACTGAACACACGACAAGATTAGCTCAATTACTCTATTTACTAAGTAGAATAAGGGGCAAACCTTTTAGGATGGGCCCATGTTCTGTTATTTTTGTAGAGTGTCTATCTGTGTGGAAAGCTTTAAAATGTAAAACCATGTCCATGTTATCCCAGTTGAGCACAAGAGTTCATTCTGTAAATGCAAATGTCAGTGTGAGATGAGTTTAACATTCATTTTTGATGATACAGATTAACATTTTAAACTTGGCGAAGTCAAACTTGTGGCTAATGGAGATAATGCAACTGAGGACTGAGTTTAAACGCATCGAGTTGGAAGTGTCTGATCACCCTGGATCATGATGGACTGCATGAGGCCTGAGACCTAGGCCTTCAATAATCCCCTCCTAGACCCATCATACCAAACCACATTCTGGGGGAAGTGTTGTCTCCAAAATAAATGAATTGCACAGAAGTGAAAAAGAAAAGAAAGCAGAGCCATTGGTATCAGCTACATGTATAGGAGGACCCTGGATATAGGCAACCATAACCACCTCAGAGTAACGTTCTCCTAACCGACAATCTGGGCTTGTACCAGGAGCTAGTATGACTGATCCACTGTGGCTCAGTGTAAATGAATTGAGTAAGCCACAAAAAGCCACATTCTGTGTCCAAGACAGCGGCTTGCTATAATAGCAAGTAGAACTTACAAGTAAACATTGAGTAATATTTTGTATGACTGCATCTTTGCATAGTGAATGCAAGTTTTCAATTGTTGGGTGGTGTAAAACCACACCTGTCGTGGAGTGTGCGTGGGGGGGAAGCCCCCCACAGGGGGGGCCGAGGGGCCTCCCCCGGCACATTTTTTAGAAAGTGGGGTTGTTTTCCTGCATTCTGGTGCATTCTGAGGGCAAAATCTTCTGCTCAGTTTACCTACAAAAATACACTAGAGTCAACAGTTCAAACTTAACTATCTTTATTTCTATCCTACTTTATGCAGGTATGAATGTGAAATTGAACAATTGAAAACTTGCATTCACTATGTGAAGATAGTCATACAAAATATTACTCAATCTTTACTTGTAAGTTTTACTTAGACTAGAAGACATTTTAACTTTGACTTAGACACTTTGATTTTAATAAATTTGCTTCCTGGTATTACTCAATGTTTTTACTTGCTATTATTGCAAGTGAGGTGAATACACATTTACATGCATCGCTGGTTATTCCTGCTGGTCATAGGGATCAAAAGTCTAAGACTAAAAAAAAGTATTGATAATATTTTTCATTTACCTTCTGATCGGTCTGTAACCACTCCTACACCCTCTCAGCATTCACCATTTGCTGATTCATTAGTATTTTTACACAAATTATACTGTATGACACTGGATTCTTAATTTATTTAGATCGATCGTCCTCGCCTTGTCATACACCAATTCGCGGGTTTAGCTTATAAAAAAAAGAATCTTTTTGTTTTTCATTGGACGAGAGGAGGTTATGACCCGAATGCATATTTAATGATTGGGAGCATTCGGGTCACTTCGGCTATTTCCGTCGGCATGCTTCGGCTAAATTCCGTCGGCATGCTGAAATAGTGGCGCTAGCGAGCGAAAAAGTTGTAAGTTTTAGCTTTTTTTCCGTAAAAATAAGAACGCCGCTGTGGCAACACAGTGTAAAAACCTTGTGGGCAATCTGGAATTTACTTCGCCTATGGCGAAGTAGCGAATGGCTAGCGCAAGCCCAGACAATGAATGTCAACCGCACACACACACTATTGTTTTATTGCGGTCTTAACCAATGAAACGCATTTTGCTAGTTTCCTTTAGTTGAAAAGAAGTGGGATGTACTTTTACTTTCTTAAGTACACATTATGCCCATTACTTTGATTATTTTGGTTGATTTAGTTACGTTCTGGTAAGTGACATCATTAATCTGTTTTGTAAACTCTTCAGAAGTCAGAAGATACAGAAAAACTTGCACCATCCTGGTTTGCCAAAAGGAGATGGAAACTAAAATCAGCAGGTTAGTTTCTGTTGACACATAAAATGTTTTAGGACTCTCCAAGGACCGTTTTGAATTAGCATGGCTTTCACTCTGCACATTACAGGTGACATTACCTCACCATATGCCGGACCTACTTTGCCAGTTGTGACTTAATTCAAATGGAGTTAACATAAGAAGTGCTAACTTCAGGCTCGGTTATGATAGACAGCTTCTTATTTCTCTGCTACACCATTTCCGGTAATAAAAACAGTTAATCGTAACTTGACTCACATTTTTTTAACCTTGACAAGACTCACAAATGCTTCGAAATGAGATGCTAATTAAGATCCATTTCTTTGGCTGGAAAACCTCCTCACGATGGGACAGAAACCAACACTGAATTCATTTTGCATTTACACACGTGCGAAGCAAAACACCCTTTCATACAGAATAATCCACACCATATATTAAAGATTTGATTATTTGCACTGTGGGTGACTCTACTGAGGATCTCTAATGTCATACGCACATGGATAACAAGTTGAAAGTACATTCTCGCCCAACACGGTTTAACAATGCTGAGAAAGGGAAAATGAAAAATGGCCTTATCGCTCTTATCAATGGCTCTTTTTCTGTGTTTGTGTGTTACGTAAGGGGAAACGGAAGCCAGCCTCCCAGGACAGGAACGGATACTTGAGACGAGGGCTGTGGGTACAGGCCCTACACCACTACAGAGATAATAGAGCGCAAGACACTTCAGGATGTATAGCTACAACCCTCCACCTCCAGCTTAAAACAGCCAAACTGGACATGACAAACGGATAAGGAGAGCCCCTTCATGTCCCTCGAGGTGATGGCCTTCTCTTCAACATTCCTCTGTCCCCCCCCTCCTGTCAAAGGGGCAATTCACCGCCCAGCACTGCTACAAAACCCAGGCAGCTTTTTAAAACAGGATGTTTGTCTGAGGCCTCCTTCCCCTCAAATAAACAATCCGCAAAACCTGATTTCGGGAGGCCGGGTGGAAGCACTCAAGTCACATTATTTCCACATCCCGTATCCTGGAGTATTGAGGCTCCTGAGGGAGTGTGGACAGCCAGGCAATGGGAATGCTCAGGGCTGTGGTGGAAACCTGAGGCCATACGCCAGCCTGCTGGGTGAGATGAGCCCAAGCTGCATCATCCTGGGGTCTCTGGGACTGAGCAGAGGGATCAGGCCTCCAGTTGGGGAGGGGGACATTGCTGACATGCTGATATAGTTGTCACTCTATCAGACCATTCCTCTGTCTGAGCACTGCAGAGTCAGTGTACTACTGCTACAACAAGAATGCACAATACCAGCACAACAGGAAACAAATCCTGTCGACACCTTAATCCACAAAAGATACTGATACAGAATCAAGATTTTTCATATCCAGTAGAATGTGATGAGGTTTGAGGTAGAAGTCAGTCATTCTGTTGTGGATTTTGGTGTAATGTAAATAATGTCACCAACATTATGCCACTGAGCATCATGAAAGCAAAGGAGAGAAAGAAGTCCCCAAAAAACAATGCCACTGCGAAAACACTGCAATATGGAAAAACTGAGCTAATCTGAAGAAAGCATATTAGAAGTGAAGTTGATCATTCCAGATGTGACCGGAAGACACAACCTTTAATTAGTTGCTAGCTGTAACAGAATAAAATGACTTCAATTTCAGATCAACAAGTCCAAAGTCCAGTCTATTCCGAGCTACTTTAATCAAGTGAAGCATAACATAAGTTGATTGGACCGTCTTAATTATTCCACACAGTTCTACTGTCTCAAAGGAGAAGGAGGGAATAGCTTGGTGCTGGCCTCTTCCTGACAAACGCAGGCAGACTGTGATTAGTATTGACTGCACAGTTTAATTTGCCTTCCTCTTGCATGTAAATGTATATCTGTATGCCTCTGGACTTGTATGAGGACACCAAGGAAGAAATATAGACATAAAAGTGTATGAATGAAAGCACTTCAGATGCCTTTCTGCGGTCCCAGCAGCTGTGTGTTAAGTACTACAATTTCCTTGAGCAATCTTGTGTGTGACTCACATGAGGTCCTTTCCATTTATCTACTAACTGCCTGAGAGAATCAGTCAATATCAGAGTGGACCTTACACAGCGCCTGTCTGCAGATGAGACGTCCAGAGAGATAGCGCTGGCTTTTCCTCTTGAGACAGGCAGGCAGACAGAGGAGAAAATGATTACTGTGTGGGAACCCCCTGACTCCCAGCAGATGACATCCTTCCTCCAGTAAGCCCCCCATTATTCTGTGTAATACACGTCCAACAACTTTCCATCTTTCTGTATCTCTAATCTGACATATTTCATTAACAGTCTCCGGACTGAGGTAGCTGTGGACACCTTGGGATCTGTGGAAAAACAGAGATCCTGAAATGACTGACAATGTTGACTGACGGTGGTGTTGTGATCAGCCTTGTTTACAGCAGGAAAACAGAAGCAGACAAAATGATTGGGAAGAAACAGTCAATGTGAGCTTCAGCAAAAAAAGTACAGATGAGATTCGGAGTGTATTACAGTATTTTCTGCACTATAAGGTGCCCTGAACTATAAGGTGCACCTTCAATGAATGGCCTATTTCAGAACTTTTCATATACGGTACAAGACACACTGGATTTTAAGCCGCATCTGATTATAAGGCGTATCTGGTTATAAGGCGCACATCAACGAATGGCCAACTTCAAAACTTTTTTTTGTATGTAAGGCGCCCTGGATTATAAGGCACATTGTTGGTTTTTGAGAAAATTAGAGGCTTTTAGGTGCGCCTTATAGTGCGGAAAATACTGTAATATCAATCAGCAGCAGCATGCTAGCTAATGTAAGCCAAAAAGGTAAATTCTTTACTTCTGCTTGGCCACACCATAAGTTACTCCACGTTGTCTACCTCCCATACTGTAGTGAGCTCCCTGAGAAAGTACTGACGGTGGGGGACTCAGAACTAAAAGACTAAACAAAACTTAAAGAATTACATGTTGTAAAATGATCAGAAAATCTCTGGTTGTCAATTCACCAATTAGTTAGTATAAAACTAGATCTGTACCTTCGCACTTAAATCCAGGATTTTGACTCAGACCAATAGGAGTGTGTGTGCACATAATGTTATGCTGACAAATTCCACTTAGTGATTCAGGACACACATGAATGAGTCAGGTACACACTGGAGCTAGAATATTACAAAGGTTTACTAAAGCGACAGCAGAGGACCTGCATCACTTATATCACTACAAACAATGACAGAAGTATCTCTGAAAAAGGCCGTATCTGCAATAAGTAGCAGTGCTTAAAGTTTTGGATGTACCACCTTACAATGAGAGCAGTGTTGGAATGAAGAAGTGGCAAGTTTAAAGAGCCCCCAATGTAAGTGTGACTGACATAATTAAGTCAATGCGTAGGGGGAAAACACCCACTCAGACAGCCATACAGGAAGCAATGAGATGTGGTTCAAAGGCCTTCACTCTGATGTCCACACGACAAGGCCCACGGAGTGAGGAAACAGGTGTGAGGGACGACTGGGAGGGCAGCACCAGAGGCACATTCCATCACACACACGCACACGCACACGCACACGCACACACACACACACACACACACACACACACACACACACACACACACACACACACACACACACACACACACACACACACACAGCATTAAGGTATACCATGTAAGCAAAGACTCGCCTGCTTGGGTTGTCTTTCTCCCACATTGTGACACAGCCAAGTTTAAACAAGCTGCTGTGAATGATGTCTGTGACCACAGAAGTTACTGCCAATAAGAGACATCAATGCAAGACTGTGTGCATGAGGAAGCTTCCTAAGAATGCATCATTCAGAACATTTAGCATGACTGACAAAAGTAAGAAGCAACCACATGGATGACAGCAATGTTTCTACACCTACGTGCAATATGTTTATGCAATGCATTGACTAAAAACCAAATCCACCATCAACATGAGGTTAAATAAATGGGTTGATGTGGCAGGACAACAATATCTAGAAAACGAAAATGTTCTGATCTGATCTGCTATTCTATGAAAAAAAGACGAATGCTCTGTGCTTATTTCTGTATCCCAGGGATGTGAATTGCACCTGTACCTTTTTTTGTTTTTACTGTACCCCACCCCGCCACTCAGAAGCCCCCTGACATGCTTTTAAAAGGTTTACTTGTTCCTGCTTGAGGGGTGGACACAACTCCACTTATACCTAGACACCTCCCTATCAGAACTGACGACAGAAGCATTTCTTTCCCCCACCATGGGATACTGTCCTGAATTTTATGTACATTCCAAATGCAACATCACCAGCAACATACCGGCTACACAAATGATTTCACAGTGCAAAAAACAAACACCCCATAGAGGACTGGTCACGTCCCAGAACCTGAGTGTGACACAGCCAATACAGAGTGATCTGGCCTGACCTGAACACGCATCAACACAGTTGGAAGAAACCAAAGCTTTGCATGTCTAGATCCTCCCTCCTCACCACAGCCTCTGAGGAATTGTGGTGCGCGCTCTGACAAGCCCCTCATTTGTTGACTCAGGGAGTGTCGCCGGGCCATGCTGAGGTGGTGACAGCATGTGTGCTGGGGAGCCATGTTAACTGCTCAATTTCTAGAACTCTGAGCGACGGCAAACTCTTTAACAGGAAACACTGTTCCCTGCAAGACCTAAGATGAAGGCGCTGACTCCCATCCACATGATTGTGTGTGCGCTGGCTGTGGTCCTAGTGTGAGGGGGGAGCGACGCTTACTCTACACCACGAAAAGTAGTGTTTCATTTCAAATCAGAGGACAAGACTGTTTCTACTTGCTTCCTTTGGTGTGGCCCCATTCACAGGAGCTACTCCATTTCCCTGAACCCACCCCTCCCTGCAGCCCACTTACAGCCAGGCGAGATAGAGTCGTACATGTGAGTGTCGGTGCACATGCATGTGCACGACAATGTGTGCTTGTGTGTGTTTCAGAGTGAGCTTGGATCTTATTACAGTTTGATCCCACTCAAATATTTCTGAAAGAAAAACAGAGGAGGGGAGGCCGTCTCTGTGGCCAACACACGCCCCGCCAAACCTCTGCAGCGCTCACAATGAAACCTTTATCATTAAAGCACCGACTGTTAGTAATGGTTCTTAATGAGACGGAATAAAGCGCAACATCAAAATGAAACAGCCCTCGTAACTTTGTGTCATAAAGATATACTCAATAACTACACAGAGTAGAATGATGGACTATAAATATTCAGATAGAAATGTATCCCCTTATATTTTTTTCAGGCTTAATGTAACCATATCAAAGCCAGAGACAAGATGACACAACTATGAATGTATTCATGAAAGCCCTGAAATTCTTATTGTGATTTATATTACAGTTTTATCATTCCAGTGTAAAGCTACATGCATAAGACATTAAACTAGTAAAACATGGATGAATCAACAAAGACACAAAAAACCACATGCAAAACTTTTAACGGGTGACATGCTTCAGATCCCATTCACTAATTACGGTAATGTGTCTTATTTGCTTTGTCTTAGCCAAACTCTCAATTTTATTTACACTTGAAAGGAAAGGAACTTGTAATCCATCCTGATTCTGTTTCAGTGAGACTAAATACGACACTTCAACAAGACCCATTAAGTGGAGGCTGTTGTTCAACTTATGTTTCTATGGTAATAGAGTCACTCTTTGTTCTAGCTAGTTAATGTGTAACTGTACCCAACTACTTTCAACCACGTCTCACACACGCATCGAATGCCAACTGAAAAGATGAATTTTAGTTTGTAGTGAATGTGATTTGATAATTAAAACCTGTGTGCACAATTTCACTTTATGTTGAGCCACACAGAATGTAATCCTCCAAAGGTTTAGTGTGTTTTCTGCACCATCATAAAATACATGCTCTCAGATAAACAGAGCTTAACCGAGAAAAAATCAACTAAATTCATGAATCATTAAATTTTAAAATCAAGGTGAGACACTTGGGGTACAAAGTTGTTATTTAGAGACAGACAGAGAGAGACAGAAAAACAGACAGACGGACAGTTGGAGACTCACTCCCACCTGAGAAATCCCCTGGTGTGATGTTTGGTGAGCTGGCTGCCTCAGTTTCAGTGTAAGACAATGTGGAGTCTGACAGATCTGTGGAGAATAAAACAGAAGTTAGCTGTTTAATCTCCATTTAGTGACAACCACTCCTCGCCTCATCCGACCAAGACAATTAATCATATTTTCAAATTCAATGCAATTTCCATCACCTTCAGAGTCATCTCAATATGGACAACCTGAATCTAGCAACTCCACTGTAAAACCTTACCTGATAACTTTCCCCAAATTGCTGCCAGAAATCTGGATTACAGCTCCAGCAACCAGACTCCATAGTCCCACAGCCCACAGTACAAAATCACCACACTGACTATGACTGGCATCCTCACACTACATGCTAGTCAGGGTCTCATCTTAGACCTACCGTGCAGTTAGCCAGGTTCTTTTCCAATTACTGTACTGTAATTACGTTTCTCCATTTTCCTTTATTTTAATGTTTTTTTGTCTCCTAACCTTGACCCAAGACAAAACACAGACGATGCCATTGCAGTTTACTGTATCTAAATCCCTTACTTCTTAATATTGAAAAAAAAAAGGATGAAACAGTTACAGGACAACAACTACCAAGTTACAAGTCATGACAGATGAAAACATAATAACAGCATTCAAATGAACATCAATAGCAATGGACCCAATAGAAAACAAAACTCAGGACATGCCACAGAGTTCATCTCTGCATGTATCACTTACCCAGTGGCTTGTGTTCTTCATTTGGGGAAAGCCTTGAATAAGGAGGTGGGGGTGACTCTGCAACACAGAACAGTGATGTCAACAACCCGATAATGCTGCACAAAGAAAGATAAAACTCAAACCCTGCTATGAAGTCACAAAACATAAGAAAGTCACACTGCACAATTTCAAACTGTTCTGGAGACAAAGAACTGTGCGATGTTTATTCAAAAACATCTGGATATATAGATTAATTACAAATACTGAGAGGGAAAATGTGTTTTAATCAAAGAAAGGGCTCTTACTGATGAAGTTTTCAGTGAGATACTTATAATCATGTAACACATCTTAAAATCTACTCTCTTGTTAACAAATCCAGATTTTGGTTAATTTAATCTTTCACATTAAAACAATTTGAAAGCTAACGGGCCACAGTTCAAGACATTATTTGTCTTCAGCATTTTAGGAATGAGAGTGTGATTAATGAACATAAATGACCATGCTAACAGAACATTATTAAGGTTTCAATGGATAACTCGACTACTGCAATATTTTCAGATTCAGAGATGACGTCAGGTTAGGTGTTAACTCTTGAATGTCTTACTGCACAATTGAACTGTTTTCTTTAAAACTCAACAAAAAGCTTCAAGGCAAACAGAAAACGACATATTTGTTTCTATTACTAAAGCTTGCATTATCTAACCGTAAGAGTCGTAAAAACAACGACCACAGGGAATACCTATAACTTTTTGTTACAAGTTTATGAATCGCAGTAAATCTCTGCTTTTTAACTTCACTGTGTTCAGAGACCTTGATTCTATTCAATAAAAAGAGGAGAAATGAAGAGAAAAACGTGCACAAGAAGGAAAGGCACAAAGGAAAGAAAACTTTGTGAGCACACTGTGACCTCGCCTTCAGGGAAAAGAGGAAGGAGAAAAGCATAATAGCAGCGGGTCCTTTAAGAGAGGCGGCAGTAATTGCTGGGATCTGAACTCAGTCACTCAGATACACAGCTAGTCAGTCTGGCGCCAGTAGTATGCAAACTGTATATTATCACCACTCCTTCACCTAAATAGCATGAGGGGACCTCCTTAGGACAAAAGGGCTTTTAAAGCACTGCTTGAAACTGATCTCATTCGAAAAGTATAATGCCTGGCAAAAAGGAAAAGTGTTAGTCTGCTCCAGTCCTAGGTCGCCACCAAACATTATATACTACTTTATTCCTTCTTAAGTCTTTCAGAGAAACTAAGGCAGTGGTGAATTTTAACACCATTCTAAAATCTGCCTGCAATGGCTTTAACTCTGTTTGCTTTTTGCAGTGGTTTCACCGGAATGAAAATGCTTTTCATTTATGTCTTGAATGTTATCCTCATTTTATTCCATATTGTCTATGAACCTGTTTTCAAATTATACTAAATACAGAGATCCCATCAAAGCCCCCCCTCCTTGAATAGCATGAAAGAAATACCAGCTCTATCGGGCCACGCATGAGAGAATGCTAGCTATGTCTACTAGGAGCCTAGTCTCAATAAGAGGTATGTGCCCCTCTCCCTCGACCAACCATTCATCTTGCTAGTTTTAATGGAAAGAAATTCACAACATGTAGCCTGACATCAACCTCCACAGAGACAAGATTCCTACTCTAATCGGATCTCGTCCAACCGACAAACGGTGTTTTTCAGTAAACATGGTGCTCAATATAATCAGTTCTTAGTAGGGCAGTACGGTGGGACATGAAGGCCTAATCAACATCAGTTTCCCACATTTGCACACTGTGAATTCTGATATTGTTGGACTTGTGACTTTGAAGGGCTTTTCACAGCCAGCTGGCGCTAGTAAACATTGATGTTATGGAAAATCCACCTCCTGTGCCAGTGAGAAGACAGAAATACTGACGCTTGCATCTTTACACATGATACCGCGCCTTGTCATCGGGTCAGTGGGGTTGAGTGGCCCAGCCATTAAGGTTTGCCAAAACACAGGCCTGTCCCCATCTAGAAAAGTCATGTTTCATGTGGGTCAGGCAGATTCTGTTCTGGATTTATTCAAATACAACTCAAACCTCCACCTCAACACAAGCTAAATTGACCGACAGATCCAGATCCAAACTTTTTTAATAGGCTAGTACAGCGCTGCTCTTGTGCAGCATCAAACTGGTCAAAAGCAACTCTCTAGTCAACTCTTTTAAGATAATAAAATTATTTCTGTGATTTAATTTCTTGTATTCATTTTGTCATTTTTGCAAATAGACTTGATTCAATAAAGACGACAACAGTAACACCAAATGGAGCAAACAGTAAACCATATCCAATCTATGGTTTGTCAAATCTAGGCGAGCTCAGCTTCTACCCCTGTGCTGAAAGGGGTTTTATTGTTGTTCACCTTGCCATAAGCATGACTGAAGTAATAATTAACTATTTAATCAAACAGTCTGCCTCTCTCTCTCTCTTTATGTGCAAAAGAAGCCCAGACAATAGTAGGCAAACAAAAAAGGGAAAGTTTTTCTGATCATATGTCAAGGCCCTTATAATTTTTACAACCTAAACAAGTTAGTTCCCATCAGTAGGGTCTTTGTCAGTCTTTATAATCACACTTGGTAAAATATAAATATGAAAAAAATAACTGTCAAGGACTGCTTTCTACTTCTTCTTTTTTCAGCAGCCAAGATTATATAATGAATGGAGAACGATAAGAAACTGTGGTTTGAGACAAAATAAATAGCAACAACATGCTGGAAAAAGCATAGGAGCCAAACAGCCATATGGTTATCTACTAATGGACCACCAGGTGACTTGAACACAAAGGAATCACCTCAACAGGCCTGGAAGGTGTTGCGTAAAGGATGTCCTTACCTGGCCCACAGAGCCGGCTGTAGTGATAGGGGTTGCAGCATACTGTCGGACTGTCCAGGCCCCAGAAGCTCTTACACTCACAGAGCGGTTTGAGCTGAGCGGGGTGCTGGAGGTCGGACCAGCGGTACAGTTTACACACCAGCAGCTCTGGGGATGCCACATGGCCCCCCAGTCTCAGCTCTGTCCGGGATATCATAACACAGTCGCTCGGCATCCCTCCTCTGGACTCCACCGCCTCTAATAAGGTATCCAGCGCCTTTTCCTTGAGTCTTTTTAAAAGAGAGTATGTGGCTGATTTCAGCTCTTGCTCCAACACCGTGCGCGGCATCGCCTCCTGCGCCTCAGGACTGCCGCTATCCCGCGGTCCAAGGTTCCTGAGCGCGAAGTGACACGACCCCGGATCCCTGGTACCCTGGGCCGTGTCTGGACCTCCAAGCTCGGAGTGGTCCCGGTCTTTAAATAAGCAACATGTCACTGTCCTGCATTCTCGGTCCTGTATGGAGCGGGGGCTGCTTTGCTCCTGGACGCCCTCCGCGCCCCCATCTTGGTCCGACGTGACCCCAAAGCCGCTGCTCTCCACGGGGCTGCGGCTGCACACACCCCCTGTGTCCCCCACTAGAGACCCGCTAGGGGTCATCGGTCTGAGCTCCGTTTTGGGGATTTTCTCTGGGTTGATTCCGAGTAGATCGTCCCGACGGCCCTCACTAGTTTTGCCATTTCCATCTTCCCCTTCTGTAACTGGGACCAAACGACTTCTCCAGAGTCGCCGCACAAGACCTGAGCGTTTCGTCCTGAACATACGACAACTTGACAATCTATATGGGGGGGGGGGGGTTTATTCTTGTACGGATACCCGAATTTGACAAACACTTCTACGGTCGTTGCAAAACATTAATGTGTGTGAACTGCCGTGCACCGCATGCACAGCCAGCTGACGCGCATTGGTGGCAAAACGGCAACATTAGAGTAAAGACGATTTTGTTGCATCTACAACAAAACCGCACTATAAACGTAATGCAGCATTCCGATCAAATCCCCTCATTCGGTCGAATAAACTGGCAAACAATGACTTATTATCCAGGCTCCCGGCGGAGTAGACTTAACTAAAGTAATTACAAGTGAATAACTAAAAAAAGTACAATAGGTGATAACATAACATAATACAGTTAATAACATAATCCAAAGCCAGGCGCCTTCGATCCAAGCCGGCAGCTCGTTGGCTGGAACAGTTTCGGACTTTGAAGAAGCTCAGATCTACTTTCTACACCGGCACGTTTGAGGCACTTTGAGACGATTTAATCCCTGGGAAAAATGCACCAGACACGAGGATCTTTTGTCGTCTTCTTGATATGTAGGTGCGTCTTCCCTTCATAAGTCAGACAAAAGATCCACGCAAGATGAAAGTAGCCTACATGTGGAGGATCAATCCGGGAAGAGTCGCTCCTGCTTCTGTCCTCAGCTCTAAACCAAACTGCAGTTCCGATCCCTTTCTTTCCTCGCTTCTCTCTCTTTTTCTCCCCCTCCTTCTCTCTCTTTCTCTCCCTCTCTCTCTCTCTCTCTCACACACACACACACACACGCACACGCACACACACACACACACACACACACACGGGGCCCCCGAGGAGAGCGGTGGAGCCATTGGCTGACTACCATCATGTGCTAGTCTAGACACTTTGGCGGCTGTGAGCTGCACTGATTGTTGCGCAAACAAGGTTTCAAGTTTCTTAACTCTTAAAGGCGAAACAGCCACCTCTAATTTTTTAAGTTTAACTTACTGAAACTTATTTACATCTACACTGCTGGCAAGATGTCTCTGCTAGAGAAGAAGAAGAAGAAAAAAACCAAAACAGAACAACAACCAAGGGACTCTGGCCACTGGAAAATCAGAGTTAAGTTTTGTTGTGTAATAGAGAGGCAGAAATATAGTAATTAATTGAACAATACATGATAGAGATACACCATTTCTACAAGAAGTATGAACAGCACAGATAAAACAAGAGTAAAGCTGGATAAAAACGGAACGAACATCCTGCCAATCATTTATCCAAACCCACTTTTAGAAACAAAGAAAAAAGATATAATTACATTGGCCAACAATACAGAGCCAGTGATGAATGAATTATTTCAACAGAATAAACTGTGCGCCTTACGTAAAACGCTATTATATGTACATTAATATTAATTACTATTATGAAGCATTAGTATAATACTGTATAATGTAATAATGTACTTCTGTATTTGTAAGTTGTTATTTTAAAGGAAAAAGTATTGAGATTTTGGGAAGAATCCAATATTATTACAGGAATATAACCTTGATACAATGCTGATGCAACAAACCCAGTTGATTACTACCAGTCATCTCCTCTTCCTCAATTAAAGGCTATTTCTTTCAGGTCTGTCTGGTTATTTTGTCAAAGCAAACCCAGTTTTGCACAAAGTGTGGAAGAAAGACTCCATCCATATTTATAAATGCCTTAAAAGTTGACCGTAACTGAGCCTTCTGCTCCGTACCCCATTAAGACCGTACTCTGAGCCACCTTTATTTACTTACACTGAATCAATATCCAGGATTCTTCATCAATCCACTTCAAAAAAAGTTTTACTTTTTTTTTTTGTGTTTTAGATGTAGGGAAATTTACAGGTAAAAATTGAAAAATAATTTAAATTTTAACCAACTTTTGGATTTTAAACGCACAAAAGAGAAATTAAATTACTGTCAGAGCAATAGGTGGACTCCTTCGAACAGGGACTACACAGGAGCACCTTTAGTAATTCCCTTCTCTGTGACCTCTCTGGTGGCGCTTTTTTATTCCATGATGTTGAGGGCAACAGCTAACAGAAAAGCTGACATACTTAACACTCTTTTCAGTCAGTGGTCCTCTTATGTGTTCTTCACATAACAAACTAATGGTCACATATTTAAATCCCTTGGAGTAGGTTTCACACCAACACATATAATGCCACACCAACTCCACCACGCCGTGGCACTCAGTTCATACGGATGTGTCGGCACTGTCACGACTGCAGACATTACAGACAGAATAAACTGACACCCCATTGAGCCTTCATTGTGTTGAAACAGAACATTGGGCCAGACTAAAGGCAGACCAGAATGAAAACGCAGTCTGAAGGAGGCTGACGTGTCAAAGGAGCAGAAACCAACCAGTCCATCTATCTCAACATACTGATATGATTTTATAGTTAACATGAAAATAGTTTTTGTTTTTTATACAGGTTCTTGTGGAAGCCGTAGGTGACAGAAAGAAATGACAAAGCTGACCTGATGGCGGGTTTCATGATGGCTGGAGACACCAACTGTTACATTTTTGCCTGTTGATGTTTCCTCCATAACTCTGTCTTCACCTCATTTCGTCTTACTTGTCTTGACAGGGGAAAAAAATATCAGGGAATAGTGTCTGTTCTGTTTCTTACAAGCTAGTCTCTGCAGTAAGCATATATAATTATGTTGATTGTAGTTAATTTTTTCTTCATAAGACAAACAACATTTTAATGCTACATTACTAACATTTGCCATGTGCACAAAGCTACAATTAGCATTACCATTTTACACTTTAATGTAAATGTGCCTTGTAAACAGTTAAACTGATCAGTGAAGCAAATCACACCCTAAGAAATATTAACAACACCCAAGTGACACATGCTGAAGAGTAAGTGTGGCTAATTGATCAAGAAAGCTTGAAATCATGCCAAATATTGAATTTGTAAATGAATTAAACCCAAATATATTTGCCTGCTGGTCGATATGATTCACTTACACCACAATTTTCATTAATGTTACTCATACACATTTATATCATGGATTCTTTAAATTATTTTAAGTAATCTAATATAAGATGTGTATAAAAACGTGATGTAAAACGTTAACACTGTACTTGTATGTCAAAAGAGTTAAGTCCTGCACAATGTATATAAAGTTTTCTGACATTTACTTACATTTAATTCACTGATGTTGAAGACTTTCACAAGTCATGTCTAAAATGGTACAACATTTTGTTGAAAATGTTATTTTTTCTAGTTTTGTTTTACAATAGTTTATTTACTTGGATCAGTTTCATTGGCCCTACATTTGTTTTTGGATTTCAATCATTACCACAAGCTTTATATTGTGCATCTAAAACAATGGTCTAAACACGCACACTTCACTCAGACGCTTCTAAAGCATTGTGAGCTGGACCAGTGGAGGTTCTGAGAGCTGCAGCAATCGTGTGCCACTGGCTGGACTGGAATCATGTTTCCCTGGCAGCCTTAGAGCTTAGGGGCAGAGGGAGGTTACTGAGGGTGGACATGGAGGCCCTCATGCCTGCACTGTGTTAGAGGCACCTGTTGCAAATACATTCCCCTTTGTAACTCAATCACATGTCAGACAAGGAAAAGAAAACTGTTATTACAATACCACTTCATTTAAATCAGTGTCATGCAGTTTTCAATTAAGCAAAAGGAAAAACCAGCTCTGTCATAAGTCACTGAGGCTGTCTGCTCTGCTATCCGTGCTACTGGATCAGATTCACGAGACAAAAGTCTGAAAGCATCAAGGGCATTGAGATAAATCTGACAGTATAAACTACACACAAACAATCCACTGGCTCAGTAAGTTTGACTCATCCACTGTTAAAGTGAGTTGCGAAGCATCAGTGTGTAACGTTAGAGAGGGAAAGGATGCATGTAAAGATGTTGTGCATTTAGAATACAAAAAATGAGTGACTGTATTCAGGTACAGTTACAATTCAAACCAACGTAATCAGGATACAATTACATTATTGAAATGAATGGGTTACTTTATAGGACTGATTTATTAGTTCTTCCCATGCCCACTCCATCTCAAATTAAATTACGTCAATCCAATCCATTTCCCAGAATCCTCTGAATTAAAAAACAACAACAACAACAACAACAACAACAATAACAACAACATACGTGGATGTAGTACACCTTCCAACAGCATGACAAGAGTTAGGCCCCGTCCACACGATGACGGATTTTTTTGAAAATGCAACTTTTTAAAAACCCTTTGAAAATGATTCGCGTCCACATGAGAGCGTTTTCAAAAAAATCTCCGTCCACACTTAAACGCAGCAGTGCGTTTTCGAAGATGGCTATAAGCATGCCAAACCATGTGGTGGCAGTATTGAGTCAAATTTTATCCAATAGGAATCCTCTGTGTTTTGTTGTCATAACACACGGGCCCATAAATATAACGTCACAGAGGTTTTCGTCGCAGGCAAGACGTCAGCTTTTTTAAAAAGTTGCGGATACGCTGTCTACACGACAACGCAGACCCAGCGTTTTTTTAAAAATCCACCTAGTCCGAAAAGTTGCGTTTTCGTTCCGGATATCAGTGTTGTCGTGGACGGAAGGCGTAGACGCAACAAAAAAGTTGCGTTTTAAAAAAATCCGTCATCGTGTGGACGGGGCCTTAGATGATGGCTGTGACACAGCGCTAATGTGTAGATTCACACTCCATTTTATTTGTAAAGAAGTAAAAGGCGATTGCAAAAGCTCTTTACTCCAAACACTTCACTGCTAACTTAAAGAAGCCTCCTTCTTTATGCGGTCAGTGGAAATTGTAAACTTACTAACTGACCTAACTATCATAACTAAACAAACAACTACATTACCATCTGAATACCAGCCAGTATCTGATAACAGCACTATCTATTGCTAGCTGCTTAGGGTTTTCATTTGGAGTGCTGCTCTGAAAGGTGTTTACATATGCAAGATATATTTAAATATGGGTGTTTTAATTGTATCCATGGCCACTTCTATTGAATGTGTGAATAACGGGACATTAGACTGACTTAAGGACATCTGAACTCACACCACACACAACAGCTCTTATGTTTACATATTCTCATAACCTGTGTTAATAAAGCATCAATATGATCAGGGTGCCTCAAACACATTCAACCAGTTGATACAATAGAAGGAAACAAATGAATGGTCTCCAGAAAGCAGCGAGCCTATTGTTTAAATGGCATGCACGTACTCATTTTAAAATGTAAGACTGCATTCAAATAATCAAAAGTATTTAGAATGTGTTACAAAAAAAAGAGTAATCTCATAGAACACATTGAAAAATATATTTCAGGTTTTTTATTCTTTAGTCTGTCGAGGATTTCCTTTTAAAAGTAATCCTCCCAACACTGTTGGTACAGTGTTAATATCTAGATGTGGAAAAAATTGCAAAGGCACAGCCTCCTGCAAAAACTTGATCACAAATCATCCCAGATTCATCTAAAAAATCTAGACACAAACCAACCAAAAATGTATTTCTTTGAATAGGAACATGGTAGCATTAGTCAGATAAAAATCACTAATGCATTCCATTTTTAGATCATCTTGATATCTACATTTGGTTAATCTTTTTAAAGCATACGGGGTATTTGGCTAAGGCAGAGATGTCAAACTCTTTTTCACCAAGGGCCACATCAGCATGATGGCTGTCGTCAAAGGGCCAGATGTAACTAATAAATGTAACTAAATGTAACTCAGTGTAATGTAAAATAAATGTAACTACTCATTAATGTTAAATTACTCTAAATCTATTACTTATTCAAGTTACAAACATTAAAGTTGAACAGAAAAAATATGGTTAAAATTTGTCAGGTTATGAAACCCAGCTAAGTAACTCAACCCAAGTAACTCAATCGATGCAAAGGATCAAACTATGCAATGAATAAAGAAAATTAATATCAAACACAAGTTAGGACATTAACATTATGTTAAAATGGGCTTAATTATTGTGTTGTGGGAAATTAAAGGGACAGTAAAGTTAATTTTAAGTGACATACTGTATATATTAGTCATAATTATGAAAAATAGAGGGAAAAAAAATAATTTTATATGTGTAGCATCATCCCTTTGGTCAGAAAAGCTTAAAATCTGCGCCGCAGCAGCTTCCGCATTCAATGGTCATGCTAGAGCCTATCTCAGCTGGCATAGAGCGTGAGGCAGGGGACACTCCGGGCACAGCGCCAGTGCACCATGGAGCCACACACAAGGACAGACAACCATTCACACACACATTCACTCCTACGAGCAATTTGGGACCGGCCAATCAACCTGAAGCGCATGCTTTTGGAGGTGGGAGGAAGCCGGAAAACCCGGAGAGAACCCACATAGACACGAGGAGAGCATGCAAACTCTGCACAGAGCGGAACTCCAACCCGGATCCACCGTGTTGTGAGGCGGCAAAGCAACCCACTGCACCACCGTGCTGCCCCTCAGTGCTAACATAATATGGTAAATCCCATTGACGGGCTGGTGCGTTAGCATCGGTAGCGCGATTAACTTTTCCATTCACACAGTAAACCAAAACGGGACATTATAACTAGTCATTAATATTAGAAGTGACAGACAGGTCAATTGATTTGAATTGAAATAATGTCGTCGTCATCGGAAACTGAAGACGAGTTCCCAGTGAACCCACCCGGGGGGGTAATTATTCCATATAATTGCCACCCGATGTACAAGGAGGATTAGAGTTTGGCAGTGATGGGCGGTGAGGGCCAGCAAGGCCTTCTCTGCTGGTCTAACATAACCAGAGATCATGATAATATTTATGATGAAAATTTATTATATTTTAATGCATTTCCTTAAATAAATATATTCAAATATATGTATAAATATATAATTATACATTTGGATATAATATGACATAGGCCAATACTGAGTAAGTGTTCTACTTGTAGATTATACGGGTTTTATCCAATCAGAATTCAGCTAGCTTGTGTTGCCAGGTTGAATGAAATCTGCCCAGGACCTTCAGAATCTAGAATGCAGGTCTCCCTGCACTATAAGTGAGAGGGAACATACTGTATAGTTAACAGACAGATGCGAGAGCCAATCAGATCACGAGTTTGCGACGCTAAGGCCTTCTACCTGGCCTCACGTTCACCGGATATGTACGTGTCCTGTGATTGGATACTCACTCTGAGAAGGCAGCACTATGCAGACGCTATGTAGACGCACATTTGAAGAGAAGCTCTAGTGAGACGAGGGTCCGATCCCTGAAGGAGCTAACCTGTTCTAGCTAACCTGAACTAGCTAACCTGTTCCAGCTCACCTGTTCTAGCTCATTTGAGCTGGCTAACCTGAAATAGCTAACCTTTTCTAGCTAACTTGAAGTAGTTAACCTGTTCTAGCTAATGGAGTGTACTTGAAGAAAGAAAAGAGAATGGATTTTGTGTTTAAATAGGCCGTTTGAAGAGTTTTTTCGATGAGTACAAGCATTTCATTTACCTAAGTTTTCATATTTAATGATACTAAAAAGGAAAAAAAATTCTTGCTCTTCTGAAATGTGCATTAATAATGTGGTGCAATTGTGCGACTGTGTGATTGTAGAGGAGATACAGAAAGTGACTTGTGTCCCTGCTGGAAAATAGCCTGTTTTATACCTGATAGAGGTAATGCAACATCTAGTAGTGTGTTAGTGTATGTCTGTATTTCATTTCTCCAGCTGTGGTGTCATAGATGGTGGTCATTTCAGTCAGGTTTGTTCTGTGATGTAGATGTGTTTCGTCTATAAAAGGTGTTGCCGCGGGGTTCTTCTGTGTGAGTGACAATAAAAGGAGTGGGGCTGACGTCAGTTTTTGTCCCATTTGAGACAAGTTATAAACGTCTCAGTCCTGAACGCTACATTGGTGGCAGCTGTGGGAGCTGCTCACAGCATTATGGGATGTATTTATGCAAGTTTGACTAAGGACAGCATCACTGAAGGCCTAGGTATGAAATGCACGGCCCGCCACTGGAGTTTGGACATCTACCGACTCATCCCAGGTGTCTTTGTCTGAATCAGATTCTGACAGAGATATCCAACTAGTTATAATTTTCCGTTCTGGTTTACTGTGTTTATGGAAAAGTTAATTACGCTACCGATGCGAAAGCGCTAGCCCGTCAATGGGATTTTCTATATTATGTTAGCATTGAGCTAGCCACCATTCGTTACTGTCGGACTGTGTGGAATTAACAACAACTCTAGTTTATATTAATATGTCTTGGATTTACGAATATATAAGGATCAGGACCTGACATCCTGTTTTTGTATGTTTTATTTCAGTGTCACAGATCTTCTGAGTAAAATGACCTGTCTATCACTTTTTTAATTTACTTTTCGCGAGTAAATAATCGCGGCCTAGGTATTATCGTGCGATAATCTGGTCATGAAAACATTCATACAATATCTCCAGTAATTCCAGACATTAATTAATTATCCACTAAACCTTGGGAATTCATAATAAATAATAAGGGTTGTCCGAAAATGTCACTCCCCTGTCAGAAGGAGTTTCAACTCCCACCTCCGGCAGAACTTCACTCACGTTCCGGGGGAGGCGGGGGACATTGAGTCTGAGTGGACCATGTTCCGCGCCTCCATTGTCGAGGCGGCCGACCGCAGCTGCGGCCGGAAGGTGGTCGGTGCCTGTCGTGGCGGCAACCCCAGAACCCGTTGGTGGACATCAGCGGTAAGGGATGCTGTCAAGCTGAAGAAGGAGTCTTATCAGACCTTTTTGGCCTGTGGGACTCCTAAAGCAGCTGATAGGTACCGGCTGACCAAGCGGAATGCGGCTTTGGTGGTTGCTGAGGCAAAAACCCGGGTGTGGGAGGAGTTCGGTGAGGCCTTGGAGGACGACTTCAAGACGGCTTCGAAGAAATTCTGGTCCACCATCAGACGTCTCAGGAGGGGGAAGCAGTGCAGCATCCACACTGTATATAGTGGGGATGGGGCACTGCTGACCTCAACGTGGGATGTTGTGACTCGGTGGGGAGAATACTTCGAAGACCTCCTCAATCCCGCAGACACGCCTTCCCATGAGGAAGCAGAGTCTGGGTTCTCTGAGGCGGGCTCTCCTATCTCTGGGGTTGAGGTCACCGAGGTGGTTAAAAAGCTCCTCGGTGGCAGGGCCCTGGGGGTGGATGAGATCCGCCTGGAGTTCCTAAAGGCTCTGGATGTTGTGGGGCTGTCCTGGTTGACACGCCTCTGCAACATTGCGTGGACATCGGGGACAGTACCTCTGGATTGGCAAACTGGGGTGGTGGTCCCCCTTTTTAAGAAGGGGGACAGGAGGGTGTGCTCCAACTACAGGGGCATCACACTCCTCAGCCTCCCTGGCAAGGTCTATTCAGGGGTTCTGGAGAGGAGGGTCCGTCCGGAAGTTGAATCTCAGATTCAGGAGGAGCAGTGTGGTTTTCGTCCTGGCCGTGGAACAGTGGACCAGCTCTACACCCTCCACAGGGTCCTTGAGGGGGCATGGGAGTTCGCCCAACCAGTCTACATGTGTTTTGTGGACTTGGAGAAGGCGTTCAACCTTGTTCCTCGGGGGGTTCTGTGGGGGGTGCTTCGGGAGTATGGGGTACCGGACCCCTTGATAAGGGCTGTTCGGTCCCTGTACGACCGATGTCAGAGTTTGGTCCGCATTGCCGGCAGTAAGTCGGATTCGTTTCCAGTGAGGGTTTGACTCCGCCAAGGCTGCCCTTTGTCACCAATTCTGTTCATAACTTTTTATGGACAGAATTTCTAGGCGCAGCCGAGGCGTTGAGGGTGTCCATTTTGGTGGCCTCAGTATTGCGTCTCTGCTTTTTGCAGATGACGTGGTGCTGTTGGCTTCATCAAGCCGTGATCTCCAACTCTTACTGGAGCGGTTCGCAGCCGAGTGTGAAGCGGTTGGGATGAGACTCAGCACCTCCAAAACTGAGACCATGGTCCTCAGTCGGAAAAGGGTGGAGTGCCCTCTCCAGGTTGGGGATGAGATCCTGCCCCAAGTGGAGGAGTTCAAGTATCTTGGGGTCTCGTTCACAAGTGAGATGCTACACATATAAAATTAATTTTTTTCTTCTATTTTTCATAATGATGACTAACATATATGTCACTTAAAATTAACATTACTGTCCCTATAATTTTTTGGTCAAAGCACATTTTAGAAATATTTATTTTTAGACACTCTGACCTTTTATGCTTTCGACACATAAAATGATGTGGTGGGCCACATTTGGCCCCTGGGCCTTGGATTTGACACATGTGGGCTAAGGAATGGCACAGGGAGAGATTATCAAAAGGTTAAGATGAACAGGATGTCATGCAGGAGTGAGTACTTTAGAATCTTATCGTTAGAAAGTAGAGTGTAAATATTCTACATTAAAAAATATTATCATTATTTTCAGCTTGCAACAAATTGTTCTGGTCGACAATGAAAAACGGAGAAATGGCACAGTGGTGCCAGCTGCCATGGCAACTTTCAGCTAAATGTATGAAACTAAGTAGACATATTCATCTTGCCTAAATATAGAAAAACAATTACAGATACTATGACCTGGTCAGTACAATCTTCACAGAGTTAGGATGAATGGTTGTTCATAAGGGATACTGTTCTGTCAATAAAGAGGATGTTGTTATCAGTCAATCTTCAAATCTGCCCAAAACGTCAAAAGTTTGATCGGAATACAGTCAGAGTTCAAGCACCACATAATGTCAGCAGTTCATTAGAATGGGTTTTTTCCTTGAAAAAGATGCTCCATCCCATTTTCTTCTTTGTGTTGTAAAACCATTCATCCATTTTCTCGTAGGAGAGACAATCGCCATCACCTGCTCAACAGCCACTTATTTGTCCTACGGGTCACGGGTCTGCTGAAGTCTATTTCAGCTCACTATGGACGAGAGGCAGGGTACACTACAGGCAAGCCACCAGCTCATGACGGGCCACACGAAAGACAAACAACAACTCCCATCTATGGACAAATTGGTGTGACTAATTCACCGAAACTGCATACGTAGGTAAAACACACAAACTCTGTACAGAAAGGAATCAAACCCAGAACCTTCTTACTGTGAAACAACAGTGCTACCTACTGCACTGCTGCTCAGGATAAACTGAGGGATAATCTAGAGAAATCTTGACAGCAGGTAGGCGCTTGGACCAATCTTAATTTACAGTACCCTTTTACCCTGACACTTGGCCATAACCCTCCATACACACATAGTGGTGTCCCAATTCTTGCTAAGATAGAGGAAAGAGGAAAGTGCTAAGGCTATATGGCCTTCAAGATGGAGTTTTTTCAGAGGCACACTCCAAAGGGTTTTTCTGTTGAACCTCATTGCGGACAGCTGGAGACCACTGAAATCATTAGATCTGTGTACAAAATATGAAAATTCAAATTAGATTACGATTCTTACATTATGTAAGTTCTTTTAGGTATTTAAATAAATAAAGTGCTATTCTAAATACAGTATGAAAAACAATGTTTTTTTCTGGTAATACTGCTGCCTTATAACGTAGAAGTCATGCTGACCCTGAAAGTAAATGTTCTTAATTGGACTGACTGGAGGACTAGCAATGACATACTACAGCAGTTTGATGAGGTAACAGTCAATATGTGAGCTAGCTAACTGCGAACACAGAATTGAGAAGCAGGTATCCACACTCAGACCTTACACACAATGAACAGGGTAGGCAAAATAAAAGAAAGTACTGGGGAAAAACAAAAAAGGTAGTTAATTTCAGGACCCTGACATCACAGATGAACTTGAATTACACTTCCATGGCTGAAAATAGAATTGAGGCTTTTTCTGAATAATGTCAGAGTGGCAGCTTAATGTGCAATCTTCTGTACCACATGATGGCCATGTGCTACAGTGTTGCAGTGCAGTGAAATCCACTATG
This sequence comes from Antennarius striatus, assembly GCF_040054535.1. Taxonomy (NCBI): domain Eukaryota; kingdom Metazoa; phylum Chordata; class Actinopteri; order Lophiiformes; family Antennariidae; genus Antennarius; species Antennarius striatus. Next base: position 8,876,991 of record NC_090779.1, read on the forward strand.
GCTTAAGCATGGAAAAATATGTGGTTATATAAAGAACCAAATATTGAATAGATAAAATTTCAAAAAGTTATTTGGACTGTATTGATTGTAAAAAGCTTCACATGAAGAAACTATGGGGAATCACAATTTTTAAAAGTGCAATTTGAAAAGCCATCAACCATCTGGCCCTATTTTAAATTGTCATAGTCAAGCTTCACTCTGCTAAAGCACGCTGCATGTGTGAACGTCTGTAAGGAAAGACTTCTTCAAAGAGTAAGAGGTAACTGAGTATGCAGATCTAAAACAGGGCACAGCTGTTCACACAGGCCCGTCCCATGGCCTACCCCTCTCCCCGTAAAGCTCCAGGCCCATGCACCCCTGGAGACCCCTGGGTAATCATGCACTGGTCATGCCAGCCTTTCTCCCAACTGACGCTTTAGACAAAGTTGGTGAGTAACTCATACCCAACATGGAGGAGAGAAAGAATATGCTAACTGTTGCATCGACTAAATAGTAGAAAAAATATTTCTTAACCCATTTACATTTAATGAAACCTGTAAATTTAATGCTGGATTCCATCTAAATGCTAACACATAATACTCTTACTGACTTCAAAGTGGCACTGCGAATAGTATAATGTGAATGGTACAGTAATGCATGTAGAACTTTGAGAGTATGCTAAAATAATTATTTTAAGAACCAAGTACAGCAGTCTCAGCAGTGATGCAGGACTGAATCCTGATGTATATAGTAAAATTCTAGGCAAGGCAAAGCAAGGCAATCATTTATATTTTTCATTTGCTCAAAGATTGGTGCATCAGATTAAGATATTAAGGTCCAGTAACAAAGGTTTTAAGGTAAGGTATTGAGAAAATAAAATTTCTAGGTACAGTATATGTTAACTCTAACACCTTTAGGCACAGAACCAAACTACGTGAAGAACACAATCATTTGTTCTAATCATATTGTAGCCATTTTGTAATAGAATGAGGTTATGTTTTTCCAATGGACATGAATGAATGCATAGTATTACTCAATCAATCCTTAAATTATACAAATATTTCCTTATGCATACTACACACAGTCTAATTATACAAGATTGAACATTCAGTGCATAAGTCTACTTTTCACTGCAATGATTCAATAGTGTTTCTGTATCATAAAACTGGAGGGAGAAAAAAATGGAACAGCCAAGAGGAAAGAAGTATGGTTAAATCTTTAATTGGATGCAATTTGATTCATTTAGCTGTCTTGGAGACAAGGAGTCCGGGGAGACAGTGCTTGAGGCAGTGTTTTTGTCATCTTCTTTTTGTATCAGTCAAAGTAATTCATATCCCTAGGGACTGGCTGTCAGTAGCAAGGCTCCATGAACACATTCCTTCTGATTCAGGCCATTATTGGCCCATTCAGCAGCACTGGAGCCTGCTTGCATGGGCCTCTCTCTGGGATGACCTCCGAGGCCCTCGCCTGGGCCTGACTCAACACTCCCGCTAATCCACATCTCAGACTACAAACACAAACTTGTATGAAAGTCTGAGGATAGCGTCACCACCAGCCACATGAGTATAACATGATCAGCACACCACACACACACACACACACACACACACACACACACACACACACACACACACACACACACACACACACACACACACACACACACACACACACACACACACACACACACACACACACACACACACACACACAATGATAGAGACAGACAGCATTTGATACACTAATGCCACATTTAATTGTGTTGACTCTCCCTTGTGATGTCAGCTAAATCATTATTACATTCCTGTTGGCAACAAATTTGAGGTGTGTGACAGCAAAGGCAGCAATCGTCGTGTTGAGAGCATTGGCCTGTGTTAACCCTATACAATCCCCACTCCTTTTATTGTTTATGTACTTATCCTTTTGGTTGGATGTCAGTTTGCAACATAATCACTAGCTGTCATGTGCATGTGGTGCTACAGGTTTGCTTGTCAGGAGTAGGGGTGGACAGTAACAGAGTAAATTTACTGAAGTACTGTACTTAAGTACAGATTCTGAGGATTTTTACTTTACTCAAATACTAGAATTCTTTCATACTTATTATTCTTACTCAAATACATTTCACAAGGTAAATATTTTTACTCTTTCTCGAGTTAATTTCTGAGAAGGCTCATGAGTACTCGTTACTTTTAGTTTGCCTGTTGTTGTTTTTTTGCCCCCCCCCCCTAAAATGCAATTGGCCACACGCAGTGTTCGTCAAAGAAGGAAACCTATCACAGTACATGTTCTCAACTGGGATTTACGTAAAAGCAGAAATACGTCATCCCCTACCCAATCAGCTCAAAACAAGACCGCGGTGGCAACGGCGACTGCCGAAGAAGCCTCCATGGAATCTGATGAACATGATGAGCCGGAGTTTTATGAGGCGGAGGAAGAAAACCCATGGCCTCATCTTAAAGATATGTTCGAGTTTGTAGAAGTGAAAAAGGACAATGCGGACTCAGACAAGAAAAAGTACATTTTCAAATGCTTATTGTGTTTGCCGAAGAAAAACTGACAAAAGTCACACCTAGAGAACTCTTGTCACTTAATTTTACAGACTGACAGAGACTGGCGGACACAGGGCCACACAGACTGGGGGACAGGGGCAACACACAGATTGGGGGGGGGGGGCAGTCTGGGGGAGACAAATATTGTGGTACTGGGATATGTCCTTCCTGTAAACATTGAGTTGTTGAAGGCAGAGATTTAGTTTGTTGTAAAGCAGTGGTTCTCACCAGTAGTCCACCAGTGTGTCCTTTAGGGGTTCCAGGTGGTCCCCAGTTAAACGACTTGGTTGGGCCTGTATGACTCCGTTTGGTCTTGTGTGTGTATGGAAGGGGGGAATTGTTTATTAAAATGTGAAAATGACATAATTGTCCTCTTTGATGATTCCATTAATTTTATTTCCATTTTTATAGATATTTGGGGAAGGCTTGGTACAGTGTAACATAATGGTTCTACAGGCAAGCACATCAGTGCAGGTGGTTTCAAAGAGTTTTCTCTGAAACAAGAGATAGAAGGTACTATATATTAAATTGTAAAATGACAGTAATTCAGTCAGGTCCATTCTCATCAAAGATTAAAAAAAAAGGAATTTACTCTTACTTTAAGTACATTTAAAAGCATTTACTCTTGAATACTTAAGTACATTTAAAAGCAATTACTTTTTTACTCTTACTCAAATAATGTATTGACTGGGCTACTCTTACTTGTAGTGGAGTAAATTTTGACCAGAAGTATTTGTACTCTTACTCAAGTACTGGGGTCAAGTACTCTGTCCATCTCTGGTGAGGAGCCATCTTGCTCCAGGTGTCTAGGCTCTCGACAGGGGACATTCCTGTTGCAATATGAATCCATTAAAGCCACACTTACAATTCATTCAGTTCAGTTAAATAAAGAAAACAAAAGTTCAGTTCATGCATGGTTAATATGCTACTGTCAGTGTCCCACAGCAAGGGAAGTTGGGTGCAACTCACTTGAATTAAGTCACTTCTTAGGAATTGACTAACAAGCCTAATGCATTCATAAATTTTGTGTTGGATTGCCTGCAGCCCTCAAAACAAACAGAGCAAAGAAAATACTGTTGGAGAAGAGGAGCACTCGAGCCAAAAAAAAAAAAAAAACTGTCTGAAAGTAGATTTTCACACCTCAGGAGAATCTCAGGCATACACATTGGAATACACTGTTCAATTATTTCAGTTCAACTTAGAGGTTCTCTTGTTTATCTGTTTCTACCACACCAAAAGTGGTCATGTGTTACACAAAGTCAGGGGGAAGATGGAGAATCACTACAGAGGGCGCAGGCATTTTGTGTGGATCACATCTCTTTTAAATGTTTCACGATTGCTAGTAAACCCTGCTAGAATCCACATTGAAGCATTATGCCAAGTATGACATCACCTCTGTACAGATGTGTTTTATCATTAGCTTCTTTTTAATTTTTTGACTTCATTTACTGGGACAAAGGCAGAGCAAGCCACAGTTTCCAGTTTAAAGTCAGTTATCATTTTACTTTGGTATTACATTTATACACTTAAAATGACTATTCATTGATGTATTTGATACACATTAATATGGATGCTTTTAACTATTTTCTAAATGAAGTAGAATGGTTTGTTCCAAAACTGAAAACTTAAAGAGAAGCATTGAAAACTTAGAGGATCAACAAATTCTCACAATCATCAAACACAAGCATTGCAAAAGAAATCACTTCTCTGTGACCCTTTGGTTTGTTCAGACTGGACCAACTCAAGGTATCATAACACCACCTCGCTATGTGCATTCACAGCACCTGCTGGTGTTCTGCAGTGTTATGAGGCAAGTTACATACAACACATATAACACCATCTTCTGCCATCGTATGTAAAGCCCTGGGATTGGTTGCACATCTGAACACGTCACTATAACCTATCACCCATTTCACCATGTCAGTCCACTCCATTCATAAAGGTACCTGTTTCGGCACTCTTACGACCTCAGCGGGCATCACAGTTCTAGAACAAAATGACACCGCATTAAGCCTCCATTGAGTTCAAACAGAACATTAGGGCGGTGTGAAGGTGCACCATGTTGTTTGAATGGGGCTAGTGTGTGCTCCTGCTCGATGCACCACTGGAGACCTTCGTTGCCTGTTATTCAAACCATGTCTTCCCCCATTCCAAAAGGCAAAAGAGTCTCCCTAAATGCAACATATTTTCTGCATTTACAACTGGAAATTCAAAGTGTTCTTAAATTGTCCTGTTTTAAAATTTTCATTGTTTTAATCGCTAAACTTTATACATCTATCAACTTTCCAAATGACTTGTATTTTTTCAGATTATGTATTTCGCAAAGTATTTCCTGTTATGTCAGGGCCATGGATAATGTTTTTATTGTGGTCTGTGAGTCCCCCTCCATTTCCCTTTTCAAGGATGCTCATTAGAAAACCAACCAGCTAATCTGGTGCTCGGGTCCTGATAACTGCCTTGGTTGGCGTCACTGTAGTGAATTGCAGTGGCTCCTTGTTGGAAGCAGTTGATAGCAGTATCAGGAGACAGGCTGCTTTGGGGAGACAGAGTGTCCGGCTCCAAATGACCTCCCAAAATAGACAAGTGCCTCAAGACCAGGGGCCACAGCACCTCCAATCGAAACGAAGGAGCTCAGACAAGGCCAGGAAGAACATGTCATCATAGTCATTGCTGTTAATGGCATGCAGATATTTCAGGGAGGCGGCAGACACTGTGTGACCCCAACCTTCTGCATTAGGTTCTCCTACTGAGCAGTCTTGCCACACCACAGACAGGTCAGACATAAAGTCGCCTTTACAGAGCAGGAGCCAGTCACCACCACAGAGCTGATAATGATTATGGCTTATTCACTTTCCTTGAAAATGTAGGGCTTATTCTGTCTCTCCAGTTGTGGTCAGACTACAAGCACAACATGGAGCTCCAAGACATGACTTTCTGACTCAGAAATGGAGAACCTCTGCATAGAACAATCTATGGGATCTATACTGTATTTATTCTTGAATGTCCACATGTAGTTGAAAACTGATTGCATCCAAAATGGACATTCTGTTTACATCACATGGAATGCGTTGTTTCTCTTCACCTGGATGGTGAGACTTAATCTTGGTTGGGTCATCGGGGTCAGTACTGTTAACCTGTGTTTTCCAATAAGGATTTACTTTTGCACCAAGGGCACACTTTCCACTCTGCCTAGACACCAACTTGCCTTAGGTCCTCCCTGCAGTGTCACTTGTTTGCTCTGATATAGGAAGGCAAATGACTGTCGTTGATGCTACTCGTCCACTCCTGGGCCCCAAGAAGTAAATCAAGGAGAAGAACAGGAGACATTGAATCCTATACTGAAAACAAGTCAGCGCCAGTGAATGCTTGCAGGACTCATGCAAGCAGTGAGAGGAAGTGAACAAATTATTCCTTTGAGACCGTGAACGTTAGAAGGAGTACATCACCAAACATACCAACTGTAAGTTTAAAAATTCCAGGCATACTTGCAGCACAGTTACACATTACATATAAGTGAAATTCAATGCTCCATGGTAAATTACAAACTCAGCAGATGCACGTCGATTATTCTGTGGCTCTTCACCAAAACATAGCAAACACAAAGCATATGGAATTCATTTTTCTAAATGACATCCCCAGTTGAAGGATAAAAGATTTATAGCTTAACTGGTGCAGTGCACACAGCATTGGATTCCTAGAAGTCCAAAACCATCCTTGAGTGTCCCTTCTTGTGATGCATTGCTTATCCATCCACAGTTAAACATAAAGAAAAAAAAACTTTCAAAAATTGACAGACTGGCTTGATTCTATTACAAATTTAATTGATGTGCATATTATGTAATGAATGTAGGCTCGACGAGTTCTCATTCTCAAAGGTGAGAATAATTACAATAGCCTGGTATACTGCAATTCTGATTTTTTTATTGTATCTAAATAATGTTTTTTAATCTATTTAACAATTTATCCCTTACTGAATGGGATAGTGAACAGATAGTGACAGGAAATAAGGAGAGAGATTGGGAGAGAGGGTCGAGGTCTCTGTTCATGGGGCACAGGCCTACACTCTTAGCCATCCGAACCACCTGCTTTTAAAATCTGGATACTCTGATGTGAGCTTGTAAGGCGCAAATTGGATGTGAATGCCACAGACAATCATTTCATTGTCAAGAAGACTTGTGGCGCTGATGATAAATAATGTTTATAATGTACTCGGAATCAAGGCATATCCCAGGAACTCTGTCCTAATCAATTAGCTGTCATTGTTGGTGCACTGGGAGATGAATCTCCACGTGGTAGTTCCAGTAGAATCCCACAGCACTGAAAAAAAATTTAGATGAATTGTTTTTTCTTTAGAGCTTTGAGCAAACTGAAAAATAGACCTCCTTAAAATGTAACAGTCTCCATGTCAGCCCAGAGGATGTGGACTGGCTCCACACTCTATATTCTGTTGCTAGATGGCACAGCACTAATACTGCCAGCATTAAGTTAACTATGATATCAGGATGATATCATGTTTGCTGTCAGTCGATGAAAAACAGATGATAGCGCTAAATACCGTCTTCATAATGCTTCACCTCTCAGACAGTCGTGTGCTAGGGGGAGAGGAGTAGTGGTCATTAGGGCGCTTAAAGGGTAACGACTCCTAACTCTGATTTACTTGATTTCATATCTTGGAGGAAACTGTGGATCGCCTGCCAGTCTGGCGCTCACAGCCTCTCTGCGTGACCTCAGTCAGTAAGCCTGCTCAACACTCACAATAGGTGCCCTACTGTGTCCCATGTCCCTGGTGCTTCAGTAGATGTGGGCCTGTTGAAGGGAAGGAAATCCTGGCAGAGTATAGCCGGAAAGAGTCTCGCCATTTCACTTTGCAGGTCTATCCTTAGAGGTCAAACGGAGCTTTTTCCCCCCAGGGTCCTCCGAACACTTTCTTTTCCCTCCCTCTCCTCCTCAAATACATTCCTGTCTGTAAACCTTGTCTTCAAAAAGATTTTGGATCCATCAGCATCACAATATGTGTCTCACTTAAGGCTTGTTACTTAGCTGTTTATACATGTAGAGACATTGCCAATATAAAGGAAGGTAAAATGTTATTATGAGATGTATTTAGACCACTGAGAATCTTGCTACGTATGAAATGACCTTTGATGTTAACAGACAATCCCAATCAGAGACATACACGCACCTCTGGTCAAAACCAAACATAAGCAGTCAAGCTGTGATGGAACAAGAGCATCTCTTTTCAGAGATTTAAGAGAGCCAGGAAAAATTTGTATGTGTGGGAAAGTGACCGATAAGAAGTACACAAAAGGGACACAGATTATAATACACTTTTTCCACACCCTTCAATAGGGAACTGCAAAAAACTTCTCACTGCAATGATCACCTTCAGGTGAACACTGGAGCCACAAACTAAGGGTTTTCCCAGTGTGTCACCCACTCGAGGGGTATTAGTGTTTGTTTTACAGTGTCTCTCTGTCCTATAAACAATGTGTCTCTTGTGACAGTGAATCAGACACAGCTTGTCGGCTAGCCTCTCCGGCATCAGGCCTGCTTGCCAGAGATTGGTTGGAGAGCTGCTGCAGGGCCATGCCATTTGTCATGCTGTATATTTACAGGCTGTGTCAGCACAGGGCGGGTGGAGCGAGACGTCTCCGATCTGCGCCTGACTCCATGGACGCCAGTCCCAGAACCTCCCCTCATTCATCTGTTTACTTTCTAAATAGGCCTCTGTTTGGACTTACATCAGTAGGGAGAGAATATCTAAGAAAACGAGGAAGGAAATCTGTGGAAAACAAAGGAAAGGGAAAGAAACTCTCTGTGATACAGACTGCCCCTTGCTGTTCCTGATTACGGCAGAGTTGCAGAGTACTTGGCGCCATCAAAATCGGCCATCCAGGCAGCTGGGCAGGCCAGACTGGAGAGGAAAACTGGTAGTGACGCTTGCAAATACCAAGTGGAGGACTATTAGGGGATTTTTTTTTCAGTGTCTGTGTTTTTGTTGTTTGTCTTTATTTTCTAAAGCAGGAGAGGAAAGATAGGCGCCTTCTACAGTTATCAAATCTGTTTAGTACGGAAATTATGTTCTGTAGTCTGTTTTGTTTTAGCACATTCTGAACATCTTTTTTGACGTCATATTTTCTTAATGTATGTAATGTAAATCTCATGTCTGACTTTTTTCTTTAAGCCTCAGAAATTAATTAAGGGTGTTGTGTAGCCTGACAATCACTTGACATAAACCACAAGAACTTAAAGCAACAAGCTGCTTTCTCTACAATTTTCTTTGCACCGGTCACAAAATTTTTCACAGAAAACAGCTTTTTAATTTTTACCTGTCAACTTGATATACAGCCGTGTAATTCAGTGCCAGTACATTTATTCAAGTTATTTGGCTGATAAAGCATGCTATGCTGATCCATAAGGATGGAGTGCACGTTTTGAACATTTGTAAGAAATTTTCCCAGAGCATGAATTTCTACTTTAACACAACTGATGGAAAACATTTTATGTTGCTGAAACAGCAGACATGTTTTTTTTATTCATGCCTTTCAGTATGTGTAAAATCAATAAGTACAAAGACCATTTTCCATTTTCCCAGACATACAGTCCAATGCAGACTGCTGATAGTCAATTAACTTACACATCACTACAAAGCAAGCTCAAAACAAAAACCTAACCACACCTGAGGTGGTCAGAGTAATGTGAAGTTGTGCACTGTAACACTGATGCAGGGGGCAAAAAAGTCTTCTGGTGATGAAATGCTGTGTGTGCAAACAGCACATTGTAGCTATGTATTTTTCCTAGTAATATGGTTAATGCTTATAATAAAAACATTTGTCAAGAGTACCAAGTTACAGCACCTAAAATTTAATCAACAGTCTTGCTAGTCAACAATCTCGTGTGTTCACTGGATCAATTCAAAAGATAAGAGACAGTCCAGTTTGGGATAGAAGCCTGTAGAGCGCACTGTTATATCGGCTCATAACACTCTATGGACAAATGTCTACTTTGGTGTACAATTAATGAATTAAAGTGATTATCAAGCAGCAGAGGAAATAGTTTATTTAGGGTCTATTTGTAGTTGCAGGGAATATTCATTTTGTTTCGGTCTGCACATGGACCTGCAGTCAACGTTGAGTTGGGATAAACATTACCAATTCAGTGAATTTTTGTTTACTGCCCACATCATTAAAAATGTTGTTGTCAGCTGATTGCATGGTTCAGCTCTGCAAGTCATTTATTCACACAGTTGTAACGGTACTACTCTTTGTAAGAAGGGAGACCAAAAAACAAAAACAAAAATTCAAGAAGATGTGGTGAGAAAGCATTGCGTTTGTCAAGTTTCAATGATCAAAATATGGAGGATTTTGCCTGTTATTCCAATCCAAGAGGATGGCAGTGATGACATGACCTCTAACACATCCGCTTCGTGCAATTCCAAAGAAGATTATAAGGCAACATCTTCAGGTACTCCATTCACCAAAAATATTTTTTAAAAACACAACTTTCCTCTTTCTATTGGACGTTTAAAGTCGTCGCCTTGACTTGTACAGAATTGTTAAAATAATATTTAATTGAAAGCAAGGGTAAATTTTGTTGAATATTAATGAGTTATATACTATACTTAATGCTATTATTTTGAGAATACACAGTTTGACAATGTGATGACCATTTCCCTCAAACTGCCTTTAACAATCTACCTCCTTATGAACTTTTTTTCCCACCTCAGCGTTAAAAAACACAAACATGGTATGTGACCTCTTAAATGTACAACTGATGAAAAATTTGACATAAATGATTGGTCTAATCCAATCATTTATAAGATTAATCATATTCAGTACATAGTTATAAAACCACAACACAGGACAATATTTTGTTTCTTGATACATCTACAAATATTCAAACCACCAATACCTCTGTCTATTGTGTCACCACAGCAACTCTATCTAATCTCCAATGAAAAGAACAAGAACACCAAAAACAACAGGACTGGCTGGAGCTGAGGCAAGAGTGAAGAGAAAATCAGCAGTAAAGATTTGCAACAGGAAGAGTGTGGCGTCAGTACAGGCGGGAGATAAGAGTGCTACGCTCTGTACACAAACACAGGGTTTCTGTGGCTGACTCCCAGCTCTATGGGCGCCCTCACAGTATCTGTCCTCTACCCCTGACTGGCTCTGCACTTCAGCCCATCATCCAGTCCTGCACATACTGTAGCAGATCCAGGGACCTGATACACCCTCAGTGACTCCAGGGGTTTTAAGGGGATTTGTGTGAGCCCCCAGGACTGACAGGCCTCCTCAAACAGGCAGCCCTGGGAAAAAATTTGTAGACTTTTACACCACGCTGCATTTCAAACAACCCCATTAAAAGTTATTACAGCTCAACTTCAAGATAACTAATTAACAATGGAGCCTTTGTATTTCTTTTGTTATGTTTATTCTCATGTCTAGACCTGTCAAACCTATTAAAAACCAAAATTACATAATCACTCTGTTACATTCTTTTTAGGTGTACCTAGGTTATTCTATGGGACATCATGTATTAATACAAATACACTCCACGGAAATCTTTAGTAAAAGGCGAAAGATTTATACGATCTGAAGTGAAACAAGCAGCCCAAAAGTTTAATGGCAGAGTGAAAAGTTGTTCCAAAAAACTGCAATATTTACATGCAGAGGCAGGATCCCATACTGCTGTCCTTCACCACAAGACCACTATCAGTTGCAAACATGCTTCAAATCCTATTATCGGAAAATCCTGAGTCAAATATCTTCCACAGTGAATCTCACAGGGCCATCATTCAGTAGGCCAGTGTCTGTTATGACAGAGAAGCAGAGACAGAAAAGACAATAGCAGAGCCTTCAGATAGGCTTCTGTATCAGACACAAACAGGCACAAGTCAAACAACACTGAACCCTGGCTTGGATAGTTTCATTCTCACTTAACCGTGCTTGTGAAAAGCACTTTTTAATTGTCCCTCAGCCTGGAGACAAGCAATGTCTCCAACAGAACTGAGACATAATCAAACGTCTAGAGGTTCCTGCTGAACGTAGCAATGCTTTTTACCAGACAGTGTGTGTGTGTGGATAAGTTGTGAGGAAGCCTTTTGGCACTCGATTGAAGGGTGGGAATCCTAGCCGGGTTAATAAAAGTAGCTTGTGGGGCACTGTTTTTCCAGGCACTGTTTGAATGCGAAGTCAAACAAGACTTCATTATGTGACCACAGCCCTGGAGCGCATAGTGCTGGGAGAGAGGCCCTGCCACTGACAGCCATGGCCTGCTGGTGAGCATGGACGCTATGGTTTTTCCTCTGTTTCACTTCCCCCACCTTTGATCCCTTTCTCCACACTGCTCTTAGCCTCTAATCCTGCAGCCCCCCTCTCTTTCCTCTCCACTGCAATTCATCCACCTCAACCGTTTACTCTTCTAACTGTCTGTACTAATGTTATTTCTGCTGAAACCTGTCTTTTCACATATTTTCCAGTCATCCTCCATGAAGTCCCTTACTGGATTTGGAACCTTTCAATAACCCATCATTTTCTTTGGGTTTAGTTTGGTATGGGTATCATGGGCTTAAACGCAGCATTATCAATGGCCTGGTGTGCTACTGCAGACATTGCTTCGTTAGTGGCTTAGAGGTAAATGTTGTACACTATCCTGTTTACTACTTGCTTGAGTCCAGTCCTCCAAGACAAAGTTTAGGGCAGCAAAAGGGGCCCTTCAAAAAGTCGTGTTTAATTCCTAAACTCATAATAGCACTGACAACAATGCGTCAGGGAATCTTTAGTTTTCTGAGAGCATCAAATACACTGAATAAGAGGAGCAGAGAAAGAGACATATGTAGGGAGAAAGAGAAAGGGCACAATCTGTAATTAGAACCATCTTTTCTCCCAATGATTGCAGCACAGTGTTTCCCAAACCAGCTGTAAAAAATAAGCCCTCCTTCTCTCTCTAGCCTGATCCAGAGACACCCGCTGTGTTACTAAGGCCACATCCAGACACAAATGATTAAGAGCGCAGGCAATATTAAAGTTCTGGGAAGTTAAAAAGGCCAGAGATACGAATGGGCAACATTTGGAAAACAGGGCACAGCAAGGTGCTAGAGAAATATCTCACAATTGATAATATAGAATTCATTTTGAATGTACACTGCAGTCCTCCACTGGAACATCTATTTATCATTATAATTCATGCTGTCTATACCCACGGGGCTGTTAACGTATACCTTACAAAACCTTTTTTTTTGGTGCAAAGCTAATATTTAGAGGAAGTGTGTGTTGAATGCTATCAGCATAATCAAAAGCAAGAGAGTCAGCCTTTAATAATGTAGTAGCATCACTGATTTATATCTACTTTTTCCAAAGTGATGTAAAAACCCAACTGAAAAGTTCCAATTATCATGTGTGCATTAAATCAGTGCAGCATAAATGTTGAAAAACACATTACATGTCATAGTTTTAAAGAAAGTTGAAAACCTAAATTAAAAAATCCAATAATTAACCTATAAATGAAATTATCCAAATAATCAGGATTCTTGCAATGTTGAAGAAAGTGAAACAAATACATAAATCCGGGTGTATAGTGTCTGTGTCTGGTTTGGCAGGGGACATTGGTTTGGATGGTGTTACCACTTTAAACAGCTTTCGATAATTTCAATACGCACAGTCTATGTCGCAGCTGACTATACACACCAATGACTCCACTTCCAGGAAGAATTTTACAAACATGTATGTAAATTATTACAACCATCATAGCACTGGGGCGACATAGTGGCGCAGTGGGGAGCGCTGTCTCCGCACAGGAAGGCGGTTACGGGTTCGAGTCCCACTCTGTGCGGAGTTTGCATGTTCTCCCTGTATCTGCGTGGGTTCTCTCCGGGTTCTCCGGCTTTCTCTCACCTCCAAAAACATGCGCTTCAGGTTAATTGACTGGTGCCAAATTGACCATGGGAATTAGTGAGTGTGTGTGTGCGTGTTCGTGTGACTGTGTGTAACTCCACGTTGCACTAACGTCACGCCCGGAGTTTCCCCGCCTCACGCCCTAAGACAAGCTGGGATAGGCTCCAGCTCCCCGCGACCTACGCAAGCGGATGAAGCGGGTTGAGAAAATGAATGTATGAATGAATCATAGCACTGATGCATCACACCAACTCTTTCAAGCATAGTCAGGCAGCAGGTGAATTAGTTCAATTGTTTGAGAACAGCTTGATGCACTCTATGATCTAGATGAGATGTTTATAACACGTTAACCAAAGGGTCCTTTTCCCGATAATATCTTTCATGCTATGTAATAGAGGGCATATTGCCAGTTGTCGGACAGCTCATGCATCCTGCCACTAGTCATTAAACTTCAGGCCTAAACGTCTTGCCATTTACACTGGAATCTTATCAGTCTTTTGTGCATCTCTGTGAGGGGTCCTTGTATTATGTAGCCAGAGGCAGAGAGCAGGCCCAGGCTAATGCTAATACACAGCTCTACAATGAAGCAATGATTAATTACCATAGAAACCGCTAATGTGAGTCATCTTTTAAATAATCATCAATTATTAATGGCGCAAGACTCTCAGACTGTTTTGTCTGCTTTGTAAAGACAAACTAACTTCTTCATGGTTCCCAAAAGTGAAACAAGTGGCTGGTTCCCATCCTGCCCCATGTTTAGTCACTTGGACTACGTACATTGACAATATACCACGTGTGCTTTTCTAAAACAATTCACTTACAGACTCAACTATCTCTTTGTTGTTGTTGTTGTTGTTGTTATTTTAATTTATTAAGGTTTAAAATTAAACATATTGCTCCAAAATGTGATTTATGCTAACAGACAAACAAACAGAAAAACCAACGGCCTGGCAGATGTCAAACATGCACAACTGCAGAATCAATGAGCATTTTCTGATTTTCCATTATGTCATTACGGATGAAACAAAGCAGATTTGAACAAATTCATGAACCATTCAGTTTAATGATCTGAGGCTCTGCTGGAGCTGTGAGAACTGAGAAACCTTGTACAGTCTTCCACTTCTACCAACTGATGTGAAATGCAAACATTCTCCAGGAATCTAAAACACATTTTATCAAGTGATGTTGATAAGTTTGCATATTCTTCCCCTGATAATCCTGAAAATGTCAGTGTAGAACTCCTACTGTGTTGGATCTTGAATCAGGCCATCATGAAGGATCCTGGTGATTTCTCCTGTGGTGAGCATGGACAGGTCAACTAAAATGAAGGGACAACTGCATCCGAGTTCGGGCAATGTTAAGTCAACACCACTAAACAGTCTGCCCTGCTGAGAGGTCAGCCATCTTCACTTCCCTGTGACCTCTGACCTTTGACTCTTTGCCTTCAGCACTGGGTTTCTGCTTTGCCCAGCCCGACTGTCTCACCCTCAATCAAGAACAAAATCTCAGCACTGTGACCGAAATACAATCTGTTACTATGAACAACAACAGAGTAAGGCAAACCCTGTTCACCAAATAAAAAGTCTAAATGAAATACAATGTCTTCCGTCCTGCTTCATAGAAAAATTACCTGGGACATAGGCCAAGGCAACATAAGCCACAACAAAGACATTGTCCTTACCATGCTCATAAGAATAAGAAGGATTTTTCTAATAGTTAAATACAAAAATCTTTTTTTGCCAACAACTCTTGTGTGGGACTAGACTCAAGCTGTGTCAAGCTTTTTTTTAATTTTTTTTAGTTTTAAAGCTCAGGGGCAGCATGACTGAGGATATTTAATTTCTACGTGAGGAATGGGTGATTTCCTTGTGTATATAGAGACATGGCCCAGTTAGATAGCACTGTCTGCACAGGCTGGAGTCAGGGCTCCTCAGCCCACAGATAAGAGAGGGACGCTTTTGTGTGTGTGTGTGTGTGTGTGTGTGTGTGTGTGTGTGTGTGTGTGTGTGTGTGTGTGCGTGCGTGCGTGCGTGCGTGCGTGTGTGTGAGAGAGAGCAGAGTGAGACAATGCTCACGGATCCAGCATATCTGAGCAGCCCTCTGGGCCTGGAGGTTTGTGAGAGTGATAGTGACCGATCATAGAGAATAGAACTTCAGCCTGTCTGCATTGTACATCTAACCTGATGAAGTAAATTGCATCAGGGTTTGGTCATTTTACTGACACCACCTCTGCTACTGGCAGACATGTTTTCACAGCAATTTCTTTTGCAGTGCGGCTTATGTTTGTGCCAGATTTCTAGAAGAAATCCTCACGTGAACTAGCAGGCTGATGTGCACAGATGGGATGGAGGTGGCGTGCTTTCAACATGGTTGTAGTTATCAGATGAGGAATCTAAAGAATGTTCTTTATTTCAAACCATATTACACAAGACAACTATCTTGTTGAAGAATTTGACATTAAATATAAGTAAAAACATTGGTATCATCCTGCCTTGCCCTGAATCAATGAACAACTATGTTAAATAAGCATTTTTCTGATGAATCAGTACAGATAAACTGACCACATTCAGCTTAACGTTAAGGATGAGTTTAACTGCTGAAATGTGGTCTTTTTTTAAAAACTGTGGTTAGGGTTGGATGTCATTGAAAATTGTCTTTTAACTTGATGGTACATGGTCAGAAATAATAAAGACACAAATGCTCTTGTATTTCTTTTTGCTTGAAAAGTTAAAAATATAGAACACCTGCAGCAACTTGAATCCAGTGAATGACTCTTTACCACTAAACATAGTTTTATTTTGTATTACTTTGTCTCAATCAGTCAAAGCTTATAATCACAGACTCTTGTATTAAATGCAAAGTATAAAACGTATGTTACTGGAGGTCTTGAAATCTAAACAGACTTACTAGTAAGTAGAATGGGGTCATGGGAGTTGTCTCGAATAAAAAAACACCATTGCAGATCAACCTATCTGGCATGTATTTTCCTTTAATGACTTTATCATCTCTACCTGCTAGACCACGTCTAACGTCACCTGGATAAGACGGGGAGCACTGTGAGGATCAAGACATTGTCATGTGCAGTGGAAACAACCTCCAACTCAACGTGGCAAAGACGAAGGAATCGGTGGTGGACTTGAGGAGAATGAAGGGTTAGGTAACCCCAGTCTCCATTCCTGGGGTCAATATGGATGTTGTTGAGGACTACAAGTACTTGGGGTTCCACAGTGACAACAAACTAGACTGGGGGAGGCACACTGATGCCATCTACAAGAAGGGCCAAAGCTGTCTCTTTTTTGTTGAAGAGTCCTTTAACATCTGCAACACTGTGCTGAGGGATGTTCTATTAGCCTGTGGTGGCCAGTGCTTTCCTCTACACTGTGGTGTGCTGGGGCAGTGGCTTGAGGGTTTTGTCCACCAACAGGTTGCACAGACTAATCCGCAGGACTGGTGAGAATGTTGGGAAAAAGTTAGACTCTATTGTAAATATGCTACTGAACACCATGCCTGTGGCCATCAAACTGTACAATGCCTCACTTTGATGGTCATCGAGTGATGAGTAGGAATGAAGCGGACACTAAAATTAGTATATCTGTGTATATATGCTTATATATTCATTTATTTATTCTCTCATTCATCCATATTCCTTTCCTCTTTTATCTTAGGTCTAAATTCTTTATACTTTTCTAACTTTGTCCTTACGTCCTGAAACTGATCTATGGGTTTCATTGGACATATTTGAAACATTAGAAATACACAATAGAACACAATGTCTATACTAAAGAAATAATATTTAATCAGCACTGCTTGGAAAATTTTTCATATAATTTTCATATTGCAGGGGTTTGAAATGGGAAAAAATAACATAATCACCTGCCCACAGCCATTCAAAAAACATGTACAATCTGCAATACACAACACATCAAAGCTGGCAAATGTGCCAGTAGCTCAGAAGTTGGGGAACTGAAGCAACATTCATTTGGTGTTTTGATTTTTTTTAGGATTAAAATCTGTCTGAAAATGATCAAAGTTTTACTTAATACAATGCATGACCAGATCAGGATGTACAATTCCATCCTAAATGTGATATGTGTGGAGGTGGCAGGGGTGAGGAGGGGGGATTTGCTGGCTGCAGTGCCTGACAAAGCTTGGACACTGCTGTCCATTGATCTGCACCCCTGGCACCTCCACCCTACAGACTGTTGTTGAGAGGAGGTCCGTTGACCCTTTCTTTGCAGATCCAGACAGATTTGAGTGGTGCCGCAGCTCAGCAGCTGGGATGTGCAGAGAATACAGTCTGCACAGATAAACAGTGCCTTGTTTAGCTGTTTCTCTGGGGCTGCTGAGCAAGCTGATAACAGTGGCGGGAGGGAAGGCTGCCCTTGGCTGTAGTGGACAAGGCCTGGGGAGGCAGACACTGTGGCTGCAGCAGACTCCCTTCCCACTCACTCCCCCCCTGCTGTCTAATCTCACCTCTTCTTCTTTCTGTCTCTCTTCACAGTGGAGGACTATGGCCGTTAATTACCAACTGCGAATGAGCAGGAAGAGCAGCAAGCAAATAATGTGATGCATTATACGTAGATATTTATAAATTCAAACATGAATACACAAATTCATATGTACGTATATTATTCTGTTTGTCTCCCGGCAAAACATAAGCCATTATACCTAAAAACATACTTAAGACATTGTATGAGGTGACAAAATTTGAAACCAACTGAATAGTTTTGGCAAAGGCATGCCTGCAGACCTCTGAGAGACAAACCGATGTGAGTAGGTCTCCTGCAAGCTCATAGTACACAAAGAGTGAGTTGGGAGCTGAACTGTTCCATAAGCTGTCATCTCATTGTCTTGGCCCACCACCAGGCACTGGAGTAATTGCAGCAGTGTGGTATTGTGGGGAATACTTTGCATTCTTCTTTCACAAGGAAGTTTTTCTTCTTTCCTCGCCTCATATTGTAACCTGCCACAGATAAAGCATGTCTGAAACAGTGTTGTTTTTTTCCACCGTTGCCCTAGAAGACAGTGAAGGCAGAAGAGTGTCCTTCCATTCTAGAGGGTCATGGAAGGTGGAGGTGATGCTTGTGTGTTAGTGGGGAGATTTTCAGAAACGGGTAGAGATGAATAGAAAACAAACTTTCAGAGAGGGGGGGTGGCATGTAAAACCTGTCAGTGTTAGGAGAGTCTTTTAACTGCACTGTTAACCTAAGTGGAGCTAGTTTGATATCAAACGATTTAATACAAGAGGAAGTCAAACACAAACAGGATAAACTCTTGACTTCCCATAACTTGTTATGACTTCAACCTGAGGCTCCTTCTTCTTTCGCCCACCCACCCCCAGACTATTTCCATTTATCATCTTAGCCTTTGGAACCCTGCTGATAGCCCTAACATACCAGAGGATCAGCAATCAATAATGGGGAGTGTTTTGCCCAGAACCTACACCTCCCTTGTTCAAGACCAGCCCCTCCATGTTCCTCACTTAAGAGACCACATCTGTTTTTAATATTCTTGCCCCTGTGCTGCACACTCACGATCAAGTGTGCTCTCTGAAACACTCACCAATACAGACACTTATGCCAACACAAAGACAAACATCAAACCCTTTGATAGCACAGCAAAGGAATGAAGAACGACACGTCACTGTGACTACTGGGCTTTGTGGAAGTAGTTACTATCAAGCAGAATATGTGCACATACCCGGAGAATGTTGTGAAATCAGCAATAATGTTTAAGGGACACTCGACAAAAAAATTGTTGCTAGTTGTTTGTTAAAAAAACTGGTAAAAACCTGTCAGCTATCGCCATATTACCATTAAAATTAACAAGTAGCATTATTATGATTAGCCTTGTTATTTACATCACCTGTAGCGTAGTGGCTAAAAACTTATTTTGGGGTATGAACACACAATTTTGGAGGGTTGGAGCTAAATGGAATCAGAAACTCATCTCACTGATGTCACAGCTTTTACCCTGTGAAGCCACCAATATATATTTACTACTTATCTATATCTACTATTCCATCTCTGTCAACTAACATGTTTAATTTCCTGTATGATGTTCATAACATGTTGGACATCTCATGCAAGTACAACCACGATGACTCAGTGAGGTGATTACAAACTACAATTACTGCCTTGAGGTTGTGCACCAGTTGCAACAAGTTGCAGCTGACATCCAGGGCCGGGACCGTTCAGAATGCATTCCTGCACCTTTGCTTAGGAAATGATTGAAACTCATTTTGATCTGTAGAAAATAGCAAAACTGGGCATCCTATCATATTTAGGCCACACAGTCACCAGATCTTAATGTCAGCATTCCTGTTTTATGTTGCAGGGATGGAAATGAAACAGGACTGTGCACACTTTCATTCAGTAGAATAATAATGTAATAGACTATTAATTTCTCTGGAACTATTCCAGCTTTTCTGGTGGGAATGCTAGAAAGCAGCTGTTAAACAGCTTTGCGACACGGTGCAACAACAATTATCACAATTTCAAATTTTAAATACAGATGACTATGATGTAACAGTAAAGTTGACCTTTTAGATATAAAATGTCATTGCCTGATTTCATCCTATTGGATGTTGTAAACTTTGACCTTTGATCAACATCACTTCAATCTTAAATCCACGTGGACATTTGTGCCAAGAAGTCACTAAGATGTCACAAAAGTAGAAGAATAAAATGGTAGGTCCCAGAATTAGGTTTGCAAATTGTTCTGTCCTTGCCAAGATTTAAAATCTTTAATTTGAAAATTTGAGATTACTTTTCTAATTATAAAAGTTTTGTTGCTTCTAGACTAACCAATGTGTTTTGAGATTTTTGTACATTTAAAATAATCTTGACAGGTAATTTCACTTGATACCATTTGCGCAGTGCTGCACACATTGCATATATTAACTTATATAACAGTACAACTCAGACATGAAGGAATCTGAGTTTACTGAAAACTAAAGGCATGCACCAAAATAAGGTGGAAAAAGCCACATGCTATGGACTTAAGGTCAATTTCTGTATTCTTCCCCGAAAACGAGATTGAACTGAGTGATTTTTGTTTTTTCCACCTCGCCTGACAAAGCCCTGTGATGACCAATTTTATTCTTTCTTTTTTTAAACTTTTATTTCATCCACTGTGATTCCATGTGGTATTCCTCTGGATGTTTTTACGACTATGCCAGCTCAGACTAGCTTGTCTGCCAGGCTCCAGCACAGCAATGTCAGTGTATGGTATTCTCTGATTATGTATTGCAAGGCCTCCATCATAATTATATGTGCAATTACCTGATTCACAGCATCTTAATACTGAGCCCAAACATACTCAGACACCTCATCAGTCATATTTAAAAGCCCTATGTTATGATAGAAAGATATTCTGTGCATTTATGAAGTCTCTTCTCTATGCTAGGTGGAGCTGTTAAAACAATGTCACAATCACACGACTCAAATTACTAAAATTGCGCTCACTGAACAAATAAAACCTGTCTATATTTTACCTGTCAACAGTTTGTACGTTATGACATGCAGGATTTTACTTTAAGTAGTTGTCTTTGGAGACTAATGGAGGAGAACTGCACAATGTTTAGCTTGAAATTTGGGGAGGCAAAGTGAAGCAAATCCTTTTATAGTCATTGGGGTACAGCACCTCCCTAAACACCTTGCAAACACCATATTATATAACATCTGACTATAATTATAGGCTAAAGACACACAGATGCTTTCAATGCCTATTTTATATTACCAACATGTTGAATCTAATAAGCACTTAAACCAGTTCTTGGCATCAACAGGAGCTGAATGGAATACATCGTTCACATACTGGTTTTGGAAAATAAGTGATATTAGCACATCTCATAATTACCTTCCTCATAAATAAGTGGCTTAGCCTGCGGTCTAAAGCTGACAGAAGCTATTAGCTTTAGGCTCCACCTAAACCTGCTTGTCCACTACCAACAAGTAGAGGCGCTGGTCGTAATTTAGCCCAGACAAAGCAAACAATGACCTGACCTTGATGATGGAGATAGAGTTAGCATGTCACCGGAGGCTGGGTGATAACATTTGTGACCTATGCCTCTGGCCAGCTTTGTGCCTGACTGGCGCTCTGCTGGTGCCACTCTGTCTTCTGCATACCAGCTGACTGAATGTTTCTTGTCTGTTTCTCACAGCAGATTACAAACTGTCTAGCCATCCTTGAATAACCCCCGCACCCTCAACTCCACCCATATTGCCATGCACGACTGCACACTGTGAAGCGGTGATCGCTCCCAGAGCTATCTGCTTCATCACACCCTGATGATAGCGCGGAGACTGGCGTCGGACCTGACCGATAGCCGTCAGACGGTTTGTATTCAAAAATAAATGTTCAACAACAGAAAAATATCCCAAATTAACTCATTATTATCTTTCGGTCTTTGATGTTGTTGTTTCATCAATGTACAATGTACTTTCCAAGAGAAAAGAGGAATAAATCCAAGATGAAATTCAGCCTGCTGGACTTTATTTCTCTCTAAAACTGAATTCTATATAAACAAAGCCATGAGAATGCACCTCACTACATGTCTCCCTCTTCCTGAGTTCACTGTACAGTTGAAAGGTGACGTGATTGCAGTTCAGAGGTTAAGTACTGGTCTGCTGTGCATGTGTGTTTCTACTTCCTGTTGCCTGTAAATCTAGTGGTCATCTGATAATAGGATCACCATGTAGGACCTTGTATTCAAAACTGAGAACACACCTCCCCCAACTTCTCATTTTCTCTCTAAATGAGAGACAAACAAAATGACAAAGGTCATGATCACAATAGTGGAGGCTGGGGACAGGTTTTCAATCCATTCCCAAGTAAAGCTTCAAGAGCAATGATTGAAGAGAATTATTCATTGTCTTATTATCATCAGTACAGAACAAAACATATCAAGAGTTCCTTATGTAGTAAATCCAGGAGCAGTGTGTCCAGAGCTTTTCCATCTAACTGACTTGGTCTGACTGTAGCCATGCTCAGTAAGTGGAGACTCCCTGTAAATGGTCATGACGCCAGCGCTCACTGCTGCTGACTTGACTGACGAAATAATGAACCACACAGGCCTGTTTGATTTCCTCCGCCCTGGCTCCCGCTAACCCAATCTGCTTCACCCCACTCCTTTCTCTTTGTCTCTGACCAAGAAACAGCGTCGAAACAGGGTCTACACAGGCTTATGAGTACATCTTTTCACTGTGATTTATTGTAAATTAAAAAGCTAGAAGCTAAAATGTCTTTTCTGCTTGCCCTGGCTACTATCCACTGTCTAAACTGGATTCCTTTTTCTCTCATGCCGTTTATGTTGCTTTTGTAGCAGACCAATAATTCACAAGAAATTGTGTGTTTTTAAGCAAAGGTTCATTTAGCCCTGTAGTTTGTGGTGCACACTGATCATGCAGAAATAAA
Source organism: Antennarius striatus (assembly GCF_040054535.1). Classification (NCBI taxonomy): domain Eukaryota; kingdom Metazoa; phylum Chordata; class Actinopteri; order Lophiiformes; family Antennariidae; genus Antennarius; species Antennarius striatus. The sequence continues at coordinate 8,899,831 of NC_090779.1, forward strand.
ACAACTGGCATATATGAGGGTTTTATGTACCACAACATTATGTAGCTGTACATATAAACACTGGTAAAAACAATGATTTCGGAAAGATTGCACTGCACGACATAATTATGGGTGCATGATTTCACAGTGCAACATGCACGAAGGCAAAGGCACAATCATCAAGGAACATACAGAATCGAGTATTTTTCTGGGAAACAAGGATGTTGGTGAGCATGCAGGCGTACAGTGGTGATGTGTCTTGGCAGGCACGGATAGGGGCAGTGCAGTCATGGACCCAGTCATCATCATCTGGCCACACATTCCTACCCTATCTGTGCAGTAAACTGGATCTCCTTCTCCTTCTTATCAGCTGTCAGGAATTTTCTATCAGAGGGCCTCTTTCTCTCTCCCTCGCTATCTTTTTTTTTTGCTCTCCTTTTCTGACCCCCTTCCTCTTTTTTTCTCTCTTCCTGTCCCTTCCTTGAAGCTGCAGTGCTGACACAGAGCAGAAACAGTTAATGGTCATTAAGATAAGGAAGCAAGGAGACGTCAGGCGGCTCCTAGGACGACCTGGAACCCAAACAGCTCTGGTGCCTACTGCGTCACCAAAGCAGGAGGTCCTCTGACCCTGACATTCACCCTAACACGCCATTTTGGTTCATTTCTCTAGATTTTGTCATTCTTACCTGGAGGATCTTTCAGACACAAAAATAAGTTTTTATATTGGTGTGGATTCTTAGAAAGCGGTATTCCATATTTCCTCATTTCCCCTCAGCCTATTTTGACTAAAGCGATTTTGTGACCCCTATTTTGAGTTCGCATTTAGGTTTTGACTTAAGCCATGTTAGGATGTCTGCCTGTTACCTGTTTGCCTGTAAGGAGGATTACTCAAAAAGTTATGAACTGATTTTGATGATATTTTTAGTAGAGGGAGCAAATAGCCTGAATAATAATTGATTAGATTTTGGTAGTGATCACGTTGCACAAAGGTTTTTAAGGAGTCTACCTTTGTGAGGAAAGGGCTCAGCTATCATGGATGACACCTACAATGCTAGAACAAAAATTATGTCCATTCCAGATCTAGTGATCCAGAATGTTTACATTTGCAAGGTTCATGGAAAATTCATCCGTGTGAGATAACAGATAATAATGCTGCAGACCACCTCAAGAAAGAGAGGAACCAGGTTGTTCTGTTTGGTCTCTTGTAGATGGGTGTAGTTCTTTCTTGAAAGCAACAATAGTTTTGTTTTGTCTTTATTTTCACATTCTCTAATCACAGATAAATGTATTGTTTGGTTCAAAATATTTTCTGCTTTAAAATATTTTCCCTCTTTGTCCAACTCACAGAGCCTGGGTTGTAAAAATGTGCATTCTCCCTGCATACAGTGTGACATTTTGTCAGAGGCTGATCACAAATGGCTTCATTCATGTGCATTTCTATCAATGTTGTACTTGTTGGAGGAGAGGCCAGCATCTCCCCCAGGTCTCAAAAGGGACTGGATGATGTGGAATGGAATTTTCAGCTGCCTCTCCAGGTCAACTGACATCACCCAGCATCATGCTGTGGAAAACAGGCCATCAGAGCATTTCATTGGCTGGTGCCTTTATATTATATGTGACATATTAGATTCAAAGTCAAACATAATCTGATGTGTCACTGAGGGGAGAACTGCCAACAAAATACATCTGACAAACCTCCAGGCAAAATAACAGGTGTGGCAGGTTTACATCTACTGACTGTTAACACGAGATAAACACAGACAGTTATTGATTTTACTGCTTTGCTGTAACCATCATCATAACCAGTTCTTTCTGGACAAATACTGTAGTAAAAAATAAGGCCTGATTTTTTTTCCGAGGTCTCAAGATGCACAGAGAACCTGTGGAGCGACGTATCTGATGTGAGATAGAATATTTCCCTGCAGGAACGGTACCAATTACAATTGAGGAATGTTGTGTGTAGCACCACTTCACCGCTGTCCTGCCTGCATGTCATCTGGACATCTGGTCTCCACATACTGCAAGCTGAACTATGGCTACAATTCATGCCATAGTGCCCATAATCCTGTAGTATCAAAGTACAGGCAGAAGGGTCTCCCTTTCCTCTCTCTCCCGCCCTTGCACCCCATGTGGTGACAGACCCCTGAGAGGAGCCCTTTGTTGGTAAGTGAGCTTACCTCATTTTCAAAATACCAAGAGCCCTTCTGGATAATAAAAATGTGCCTATAGTGGAGTATACATATTTTTGGCAGGAGCAAAACCATACACAGAAAACAGAACTCTGCTTGTTGAATTGGACCAGAAAGAAGTTAAAGTTTGTGTTTTTCATTCCCTGCCTTGTCTTTAGTTAACATTTTTTTCACTCCTTAACTACAGTGGGAGATTTGGAGTGTGGAGCATGGAGTCGGGATCACTGAGACCTTAGTAATATCTACCGGGAGCCTGTAATTATTCAGACAGCACTGCTGCCATCAGGCCTCTCCTCCATCACTCTGAAGGCTTAGCAACCTATAAACGTGTCAGTAGCAGGATGTGTCACCTCCCGTCTCTTAGATAATCATACATAAAAGAGAAAGTTGGAATACCATCACTAAAAATATAAATTACTAAAGTGTCCTTTAATGTTAACCCCAGTGCATTGATGAACCTCTTTGATCCTAAACTGTAAGTAAGCCTAAGTTACTTACAGTCTCTTAGGACAGTCTCCATATACTGTCCTAACCCAAGGTCTGTAGCTGACAGCTGTAGTTGGAAATGTGCCAACAGCTTTTGAGTCAAGTGTGTGTGTGTGTGTGTGTGTGTGTGTGTGTGTGTGTGTGTGTGTGTGTGTGTGTGTGTGTGTGTGTGTGTGTGTGTGTGTGTGTGTGTGTGTGTGTGCGTGCCAAGAAACCAAGACATCCATCAATCTAGTTATCACCAACAATATTACATTACAAACGGCTCCATTTCATTTTCCTTATAATATCTGAAGAGAAGAAGCAGATATTTCTTGTATAAATTTTCATTTTCATTTTCCTCTAAACTCACATGTAGCTCTTAGAAGTGACTGTTGTTCATCCTACAACAGAGTGGAGGATGGCAAACACAGGTCTCTGAAATGTGATCCTTTCCTCAGCAAGTCCTGCCTCCGTCACCCTAAATGGATGATTATAGCCAGAACAGCAATTTTAACAAACGAACTTTAAGTAAGGGGGAGGAGTAATAAGAGGCACCAACTTCCCAGTGACATTACTGCGAATGAAGCCGGGTTTGGCTCGGCCTTGTCAAGTTTTAGCTAAGTCAGAGGTGATTTGTGTATTGAGAAATCTTAAAAACAGACAAAGCTTCATGAATATTTGCTTAAACTTTCATTGCCCCATAATCATGCCAGTAATGATAGTGTGTTTGCTTTGACCAAACACTGGAGGCTCTTTTCTAAACACATAGAAAGACACACACACGCACACGCACGCACGCACACACACACACACACACACACACACACACACACACACACACACACACACACACACACACGGAGCAATGGCACGATGATACATGTGAAGACATTGCAGTCCAAGGGCCCTGAATTTCCTACTAGTTATTTAGATACATGATGCAGATAAACACCGGACGACTGCACTGAAATCACGTTATTGATATCGAAACAAATCATCAAAATGTCACAGCTTGGACATCCAGGTGCTTTTGAATCATTCTAGATGTGAAGTCTCTTAAGGCTAAAGCAGAGTAATGCTGATATTTATCCCTACTGGATGTTGTGTTTTCCTGTCAACTCATCCACTATGTACATTCATTTAATATTGTTGGTCATGACCAACACCTGTAAATTGCATAGTCCAAAGATGTAAACAAATGTTAGTCAGTGACGATACATTCCATGGTGGTTGTGTTGACAATAAAAGATTAAATAAAAATCAGTTTGAACGGGAACAGCTTTGAATAAAAGACTATCAATAAAGTTGTACAATTGCCACCAATGTAGATTTTAATATTTTTTTTGCAAAACCGAGAAAATCTTCAGACAGTGCATATTTTTACATCTCGCTTCAAAGCAGTGATGTATTGTAATTGTCAGTGTTAGTGTGTTTGTCCGTTTGTTTGTCTGTTAGTCCACCAAATATCTTCACAACTGTTGCAGATTGAAAGATGAAACAAAAACACATTACTTGGGCGGCAAAGGGGATGAAAATGAGATGATGATCTTGACCTTGAGAAAACTATATCAAGGTCAAATTTCAACTTTTGTACACTCAGGAACCGGATAAGATAGAAAGACGAGGGAGGAGGCCCGCGTAAGATCGCTTTGATCTATGAAAGTAGGTCAGAGACTAGCTTTGATCTTTAATCTATGAAAGTAGGTCAGGATAACATTTTAAATTCAGGGGTGTCGCGGGATGTTGCAGTCTCTGACTGCCCTGTTGTTTTTGTGTGTGCAAGTACATTCAAGTAAGCTTTAATTCATGCACATTCATATCTTCACTGAGTGAAATGAGTCAGAATAAATTAGAATAAACACCAAAAACACATGAAATCAAATCCTGATGTATGCATCACCTCCATCAACTCTGGCCTGTGCACTGAAAGACTGACATGGCCCAGCAAAAGCAGCAGTCAGAAGTATGCCATTACATGGCTCTTTACATAGAGAGCATTCTGTCATGGCACTAAGTGAGTGTGAGTGAGAAATGGTAGCATGCTTCCTGAATGCACCACAGAGGAAAAAAGCTTTAGCCTGACACAACATCAGAGGTGTGGCGTTAGGAGTGACGTCAACTCATTGTTGAAGCTTATTGGCCGCCAAACCTTCAAAAGTTGAACAAACAAACACATAGTCTGAATAGGAAAGTTTAAAAAAGTGACCAAATGAATTGATCAATTGATGTAAAGGCAGTGGTTCATTTTGTGTTGTATGTAATCTACTGTATCCACCACATACATTGGATAGTACCAGCCATTTGGCTCTTGAACTCAATCGTAACAACATCCACCAAACAGGACAAAGTCAAAATATATCTCTTGTGTAAATATAAAGAGTACAAGACCATTCATAAAGACTGACTTTTGGTTAGAGAATAGTGATATATCACATACACATACTTATGTAACCACTGTATTTTGATGTGTTTTGTATTGCTGTTTTTTTTGCCATTGCACCCCCTTCATTCCATCTTTTGCTGTACAACCCCAGTTCCAAAATGTCATAATATGACAAACAAGTGCTTTTGAATGTATTAACAGGACAAAGACAAAGGACAAAGATAGAGGCTTATTGGTGAAAGAATCATTATTGAGTGTCAAAGAGACAAGATCCACCTTTTATCAGTCAGTCAGTCAGTCAGTCATCTTCAGATTAGCACCGCTATATCCGCTGCAGCGGGTCACGAGTAGCTGGAGCCTATCTCGGCGGCATAGGGCGGGAGGCGGGGGACACTCCGGGCACGACGCCAGTGCACCGCGGAGCCACATACAAAGACATACAACCATGCACACACACACTCATTCCCACGGGCAATTTGGAACGGCCAATCAACCTGAAGCGCATGCTTTTGGAGGTGGGAGGAAGCCGGAGAACCCGGAGAGAACCCACGCAGACACGGGGAGAGCATGCGAACTCCGCACAGAGCGGGACTCGAACCCACGCACCTTTTATGTGAAACACATAACTCTTTAAAGGATAAAACACTCAACGTAGTTGGCGATAGTTTGATTGCTAATGATTTTAATTAGTTTTCTTACCCAATAATTTTTCCATTATTTTATTCCATTATTTATTAATTAATACAAAATAAAATATCTGGAATTTTTTGTATCACACACAAAAAACAAAAACAAACTAGAACCAAGAAAGTCAGAGACTGTAACATCCCGCGACACCCCTGAATTAAAATTTTTATCCTGACCTACTTTCATAGATCAAAGATCAAAGCTAGTCTCTGACCTACTTTCATAGATCAAAGCACTACCTTTAATCTACGATCTTACACAGGCCTCCTCCCCTGTCTTTCTATCTTATCCGGTTCCTGAGTGTACAAAAGTTGAAATTTGACCTTGATCTAGTTTTCTCAAGGTCAAGATCATCATCTCATTTCCATCCCCTTTGCCACCCAAGTAATGTGTTTTTGTTTCATCTTTCTATCTGCTACGGTTGCGAAGATATTTGGTGGACTAACAGATGAACGAACAGACGAACACATGAACACTGACAATCACAATACATCACCGTTTTGTAGCAGGATGTAAAAACAGCACAAAGGGACAATTTGTACAGGGACTACAGAAGCAACTGGAATAAAAAGGACTAAAAATGTATTTTTATCCGAAAAACAAACACTACACTTTGGCATCCAAATGGTTAGAGGAGCGCCTGGGGATTCTGGAAATGCCTTAATGCCTGCTTTACTAAGACCACATATGTATAATGCAAAATTACTTTCAACATGTGTTTGCCAGACGTGGGTGGCATTCCCTCTGAATGCAGGAGACAAAAGTCAGCCCTACAAATGCATGATACAGAACAAATAATAAATTATGACTTAGGGTCTATATAGAATAAAGAAGCGTATCTGTTATCTAGGGCTTTGTATCCGAGATTTCCTGGATGCATTTACACATGGCTATTGGTAGCACCTAATCTGGCACAGGGGTAAACTGGATTACAACTCACATCCACCACAAATCAGGAGACGAGGGCATGTCTTCTCCACCCATCCAATCTCAAATTTGCTCCACCCTACACAGCACCCTCCTCTGGTCCGACATATCCTTCCACCCTTGCTCCAGAGTTTGGTGCAGGCCTGAGGGGAAATGAATTAAATAGTTTTATGTTTTGGAACAAAATATACAGTAAAACAGAAATAAAGCTTTAAAAATGTGTCCAATTTTGGATTACTGAAACAATAAGAGGTTGGATTATGGGTGGAAAGACTGAGTGGAAGTAAACAGCCATTTAGAGAACAAGGAGGCAGTCCTAAGATGTTGTGTTTCCAGTCATTACTGCCTCGCTTTGTTTAAACCCCCTTAGCTGGCCAGGTACTCCCCCTCCATTCCCCCAACCTCACTCTCAACCACAATGCACCTGGAGCAAGGCCAGGGCTGCTGTTAATTTGGCCTCATTATTAAGTTAAATGCAGCACGGGTGGTGGTGCTAGAGCTAATGAGGAGCGCAGTGATGGCCGTGCTGCTCCCAGCCTCCGGTCCCAGCCATTAGAAAAATTAGAGAGTGGAAAATGAGTCAAGGGTTGTGACGACCTTGATTGAAGTATTAAATGAAACTGTCTCTGAGCTGAGTAAACCTTGAGTCAAACAAAATCTTCATGATAGAAGATCATGTATTTTAGATTGCAACGGATACAATGACAAAACAACATCTGCAATCTTCCACATACATATGAATGAATTTACATGTATGGTATGCATTTGTTTAAACTTCTCCGTTGTGTTCATGGTATCTGTCTATCAAGATGGTATCTGACCTATGTGGGTGGCAGAGTCTATGCTTAGGGGAAGCTGCGGCTTTTGTGGAGAAGCCAAGACCAGGGGCACTACAAAAATACACATGTGAAAGATAAACAGGCCAGTCATCGTTAAACCAAGGTTTTTGAAGAACAGAAAAAATACTAATTTGTACAGCAGAAATCCTTGAAAGTGTTCCCCTACTATAGTCAAGAAAAGCATCCATCTTCAGGAATCTTAGAGGCCAATCATCAAGTCAATCTGTCAAGACCGTGAGAGACTGGGATATTTAGGAGTCTCTATGTTTAGATGATTTTGAAGGCTTTTTCTTTGTAGCCTTGCTAAATTGTCCAAACACGACCACACTGGCATTCATTTGCACTTCAACCCAACACAGTTTATCCTGACCACACATTGACAAAGTTTTTTCTGGGGGATACTGGAAAGATAGCTGGCCAGATCTCTGAAACCGAATCAGCAGCTTATTTAGATCAGCAAGAGGCTCCATTTCAATATTAAAAGAGAGGGAAAGATCAGGTCTTTGTTTAGATTTGGCAAAATCCTAGGAGGAGATAACAGCCTGAAGCTGGGGGAACATGGGAGGCAATTCATGATGATGACGATGGTGTGTGTGTATTTGTGTGTGTATTTATGTATGTATATTTGTGTATGTGTAATTGTTCTCTGCCTTGATTTGGAGGTTGCAGTGACCGAGCTGGGGTCCAGCACCTCGGCCAGGTTCTTGTCTCTCTCCTGCTCCGTTTTGTGGCCCGGGACAGTACATCTAAAACTCCTGTCACAGTATTGTCCTACTGCAAGTCTGCTCCTGATGGAGAGCACTTAGCCATGTTTATAGCTGTACCGGTTCAAAGAGAGGACAGCAGCACAATGGGGTAGGGCAAGTTGGCTGCAGCAACACTGAGTGGGAAACACCATCACACACCGAGGAATCAAAACAAAGACACAGAAGGGGAAAATACTCTGCAAGGATCAAGGAAATTGCCATTTTTCTCATTCTATTTTGCCACCATGAAGTCGACACAAAACATTTCCTCAAAACAGCAACGACATTAGCCAAAAGGTGCTGTTACACAATAATGGACCTCTCAGGAAACTAACAAGAGACATGAAGTTTATTTGTACAGCAGTAAAAAATATGTATCAGTCAAGCAATAAAATGCCTAACTTGAACGAACGCTGGCCTATGATTGGAGAATGCCCCTTTCCCAGTCATCCATTGGCTGGTTAAATGGGTGTGACCTGACGGCCATCTGTAGGGTAGTGTTGTCAAAATTTTTACATCAGTGTGTATGATACCACTGCCTGGTGGTAACAGCTCTTACATTATGTTGACTTCCCTTCATACGAACAGAAATCTATGCATATTTGGCGTCATTGTAGGTGAAGGGCAGACACAAACACCACATTAAAGGGATAAAACTGGAGTTTTGGTTTTGAGTAAATGTTTGGCTAACTCAGCTTCATAACACATCAGACGTTTAACTAAACAGTGTGCTGATACTGGCCATCACATACAATAAAGGCAGTCAGTCTCCTGGTGGTTATACTTTCTCACCCCAACCAGCCCCTGTGACCTGTCCTTCAGTCCCTCCTCCAATGCTTTAATCCAGCTAACCTTGTCAAAACCACCAGACCTCATTCAGAACAAGCAGATGACTCTCTGGTCTCTATAAATAGCAATTTCATTGAGGAGCAGCAGGCTGAATGGGAGCTATTGTAAACAGCGGGCCAGTCTAAAGCCTTACACAGGGCTAACCTGGGAAAGTGATGGAAAGTGACATGCTACAGCCATGAGGCATGCAGTACAATAACAAACTGACCCCACTGTACCATTGTCCTTCATTTCCCATGCAAAGGTGCTACCTCACCCTGTTAAGTCTCAAACATACTTGCAAAACAACATATACTAATACTAATAGCCTTTCTGTTGAGCAATAACATTATAGAAACAAACAAGATTGTTTGTTAATTTGTAAGAAACTTTCCATATTTTCCTCTGGACCATCAGATGGAAAGATTGGGGAGATTTCATGAAGATTGCTAACTCATTTTAACAAACTCTCAGCAACACGTGATTCTTTGCTAAAAATGAGGCAGAAAAGTACTTTTATGGTATAAGTTAACTGTAGATCTGTCATTCACTGATCAGTTCAGTTTGTGAACACATTTTAAATACAAGGTTGCATCGCAAATCTATTGGTTACCAAGTATGGATAAAATGTTTGGCAAGGTCATTATGTCTTTCTTGGGAGGGAAAAATGCTGGATCAGTCAAAGCATTATTTTCTGTCCAAAACTGACATTCAGTGATTTCAACAACTGCCTGGCATCTCAATTACTCATCTCAGCCAGCGATTTAGTCTTGTAGGCGAGACAGTGAGGAGTCCCTCTGAGGACACAGATCAAGTCTTTTGTTATGAGCGCTTCTGTTGGTGCAGCGGAACAGCAGGGGTTCTGACTTTTAAAGTTATAGAGGCATTTCTAGATTAGGGGTGTTTCTCGCTACCCCTGGTTCTTTTTGTTCTCAAAATCTTTAACACATGGACCAACTCTGAAGGACCCACAATCCCAGCCAGGGGCGAGGGATTTTGAGGAAGGCAGATCAGAAGCCTGGCAAAACTTAAAATGTCAAATGCTTTATTCTGGCTTTATGGGGAGAAAAAAGACAGTTTAGCGGACCAGATAGAATGCATGCTGCCAGACATTCTTCTTCTTTACCTTAAAAAATCCCAGAGGCAACAGGTTTAAGCTGGCTTTCACTGAGCTGTACAAAAACAACAAGGTGTTTCGGCTCAGGTATCACTATTACTGATACCTGATCATCAAATTGCCACCAATTACAGCATTAGGAGAAGTCATTTATTTTGCCAATGCTACGGAAGGTGCTAAACTCAATGAACCATTCCGTCATACCCCTGCTGAAATTTCAGCCAGAGCCGACCTGGCCCCAGAGAGAGTGAGGGGCCAGTGAGACGAGGGCTCTGGAGACCAGACAGACCTTGCCAGCCCAGGTTCAGACCCAGAAACAACAGGCTTTTTTGCACAGCCTGTCCAAGACGAGAGCGTTGAACCTTTTGTTGCATTTCAATGCTCTGTGCAAATGGTACAAAGGTGTAATGTGGTCTCACTGTTGTTCCACTTCTGAGTTGGCAGTGGACATAGCCTACTAAACAAAAGTTTAAAAGTCAGCTGCTGAGGCTGTTCCACAGGACAATGGTGTGATGTTTTGACAAAGTGCTACATGCTAGTATGAGGAGAAAAAGCAGCTAGTAGCAGCTAGCCACTAACTCAAGGGAGATGAATATCAACCAAAAATGTCTCGCCCCACAAGCAATGGACAAAATCAATGGTCACGCAAGGTTATCTTGTTAGTAACTGGTTGATGCGTGCATAAAATATCACACGAGATGCCAACACTACTGTGTTACACGTTGTGCTTCTTTTGCCTGAGAACACTGGCATTCTATTCAAAATCACACAGCCTCATGCTGCCTTTGTTTTGGTCAATGTGGACAAGCAATGGTGGAGCAAACAATTAAGTTGTAGCACTAACACACTGTCTCTGCATGCAACTCCAAACTTATCCTTTCTGGTTAGCATAAGATCTGAAGTTAAGATTTTCGGACATGTTGAACCACATGCACTGAAACCACTGCCTGTCCAGAAGCAGGAGCGGGGAAGTTTCTGCACTGTAGTCAAAGAAAGGGGATTGCAGTAAGATTCTTACCCAACTTCCACTTCCATGACTATTCATATTTAATTCAGGGTATTTAATTCAGTCAATGCAATTATCAACTTGTGATAAAAATGCAAAGCAATTTTTTTTACAATACATCATATTTTAAAAACAAAAACATTGTTAAAGAAAAACAATGGAACTATGACTCTGACTCATACTAGGGAGGAAAAAGTCTGCATGGTATCTTCACTGAAAATGTGTTTTTGACTGATCAAGTGAGGAAACTGTTTGAGGCTCCTGAGGATTGTCAACTAACACCTTAGATTTCCTGGGTTTACCCAGCTCAGAATTCATACATCACTCATCACACTTAAAACCAAATGTATAACAAACCAGCAAGAAGGTGAATGTGTCTTGACTGTTGAATTATAGAGTGAAAAACAGTTCTGAAGAAGAGATCATGCATTTGTTCATACAAAGACAAAACAGTCTCAAAAAGAACATTTAAAAGAAATAAAAACTTTGGATCAATAGAATAACACAATTTTGCCATTTGAATCTATTGCAAATACTTTGTGAAGGGTTTACCCTCTCTGATGAAGAGCACCCTCTGCTGCTTACCCTCTGAACCATCCGTCCATCCCAAAGACCTTAAATGGTTCAGGATCAACCAGGGTGAGGTCGTTTCCAGAATGTATGAAATGAGAAACTTTAACAAGTCACCAAACTCATACTAAAATACAAGGAAAGAAAAATAAAAATTTTTTTTCAAATTAACCCCTTTATCTGAAGTAAGTTTGGGTAAAAATGTCAACCCTAACCCTAATGATAAGCCCAAAAGCACAAGGAAAAAGCATGAAATGTTGAATTCATGTGCATGTCACAACAAAAGACTATGACTGAAATGATAACGATCAAGGGACATGCAGCTATGATGCAATGGGTCAGGGCCCTCCTGCAGAAAATAAGTTACGTGTTTACTAGTACTGGGCGTTAATATAGTTTGAGTGTTATGAATACATCAAAAAACATTCAAATGCATTGTTCCAGTAAATGGGCGTTGTGTTCATAAAGTTTGAGCACTTCTGGAGTTATGCCCATGAAAGAAACCCTCATCTGTGACCAGTCACACTCACAGAACGAGACTAACTTCAACTTGTAACCATGGAAATGAAACAAATACAGATATCCCCGAATATCAAAAGGTACAACTTAAATTCTTGGTTTTTATGTGTAGAAAGTTTTATAAAAATATAATAAATATTTTTGAGCGCTACTCTCGCCACAGAATCTGCTCCCAGAATGAGTGAAAGTCGCTTAAACCATGGAAATAAAAAAAATTACAGTAGCATAAATCTCTTAATAGTATGGTTATGATTGATAATTGTAGAAATTTTCATAATAAAATGTTGAGTTATACTGTGGAAACGAAGCATGACAAATAGATAAAACTGGGCAGATGGAGTCCATTCCTACTGTAGAAATCACCCTCCTCACTTCATTAGTGGAGGAGGTAGTATAGGCTCTGCAGTGACATGTGGTCAGGGGAGGCAGGTGAAAGAAAAAATGAAAAATGGAAGAAATAAATTAAATGGTTGTATTAATCCTGTGATGTATATTAACATTTAATGTCACCAATTTTAGATTATTTTTACTCAAAATCGCTGAGTTTTCACATTTACTGCTGAAATACTGAGATGAGACCTGCGGTGAGGCACCGGCCTCACCATGGATTGCGCAATGAGTCAGATAGCTGTGCTGGCATGCTATACAGCACATACTGTATGTCAAAGTCAAGGCCCACGGGCGAGATCTGGCCCGTGACGCATTATTTATGGTCTACGGGATGATTTTAAATTACTATTAGAACTGGCCTGCAGGCCACATCGGCCCGCTGGTATTTTGCACACACCAAAACTAAATTCCCACAATGCCAAGGTAGCGGAAGTCATGCACACAGCAAACGGGCTTTGGTTTCATTGTTTATCGGCAGTCAAAGCAGAGGTTGGATTTAGCTACTCCCCTCCTCAAAAGTGGGTGAAAGGAAGGTGGATGCTGAAAGCAGGGGGTTTCAAGCCAGGTGGGAGTCAAAGTACATGTTCAGAGAGTTAAAAGGTAAACCTGCATGGCTTCTGCTAAGTTTGCACATTTCATCCATGACACAATGCCCCAGTTGCACATCCAGCTCGAAGGCTATCTTTAGCCACACATATGTGTGTGAAGAATATTTTTCTCTGATGAAGCTGAACAAAACATCACACAGAAGCCGTCTGACTGATAAACACCTTCACTCCATCCTGAGGATTTACTCAGCTCAGAGCCTGACCCCAAACATTGATGAACTTGTATGAAAGATGAGACACCATGAAATATCAAGTTCAGCCTCAGACAAGTGAGTGTCACAGCAGTAACGTATTTTCAGTTTTAAATTGAGTTAAATTTTTACATATGTTTCTACAAGATGTGATGTCTCCTTGAAGGTAGTATTGTTTTGTCTGTGTGCCATAAGTTGTTGGATTTTATTTTATTTATATTTATTTCAGTTGAATGGATTCAGGGAAAATTGCAGATAAGAGCCATGAGAAAGGATACAACTGATTTGATTTTTTTCTTTTCATTTTAATATTTGAAAGCAGTGATTGGTAGGATTGTAGAGCAGCACAATCATTTTTTAATGCATGCACAATAATGTATTTTCATATTATAATGCACGCAATTTCATTTATGGATTTATCTTGATATTAAGGAACATATTTTGTTTTTAAAGGACATTTACTTTTTTGCTGTTTGCCTGTTGAAAAGGTTTCCCCTTGAAGTTACTGATAGAGCCATAAGAAAATATTGCTTTACTTATTCAATCATTAAATAATATACACTGTGTTAGTTCTTGGTTCAGTAGGCTATGTCATTTTAATATGTTTTAATAAACATTGAACCAGTCCGGCACTCAGCTTGTAGCAAATTTGTTTTTTTGGCCCTCCGTGTATTTGACTTTGACACCCCTGTTATACAGCGAGACCGTAATCCTATCTGTCTATATGTCGTTATTAAAAATTTCAAACACGTTTGCTATATGAACTAAATTTGCATGATTTAGCTAATGTATATAATGTACAGTGTTTTTTGTCAACAACTGTATGTGTGCAACGTCTTGAGTTGAGCGGTCCTAAAACAGCCAGGAAAAGGCACCAAGTGAGGCATGTAGTTCTCCTGCCTCATGGTAGAGGGTGCTGGTGATCCCAGGGATTGAGTTGAGGATTCCTCTTCCTCTACAAACTACAATCTATGGTCAGCAAGTCAAATGCCATTCATCTGTTTTTTCCGCTCCATTGCCTTGCTATAAAAATGGAGGATTATACTGTACGTATATCTCAACTCAAATTTTTTTTGATGCTTTTGTTCAGAACAAGCGGCCCATGGACTTCATTTGTAAGTAAACATAACATATAAACAAACATGCAGATAACAACATGGCAACATTTTTTTTAATAATCAAATGTGCTTATTTGTGTGTTACAGTTTGTATGTGTAAATAATTCTGCTCTGAGACTTTAAACATAACCCACTCACTGTTGCTTATTAAATGGTGAATAAGCTACACTGTAGGTTTGTATGTTTGTAAATCAGATTATGATGAAATCGGTGCTTCACCAGCCATTAAACTCACCACACGTCACTGAGGCTCTGGTATAATAACCTACCTCTGAGAGGATTCCCTTTATTCTATATTCAACAATACATAAAATCCTGCTAAGATCCTGCTCAGTTTTTGTCTGCTGCAGTGAATGTTTTTGGTCTGGGGTAAGGACATATTTAAGTCCTATTCAGTACTCAGTTGGTCATATACACTGAAATACTGTATTGTTATGAATATTTTACAAGTAACAACCAATCCAAGACCAGCAACCTGTGGAGTTATTGCCATAGCAATATTTATGATAGCCAACTTTTCAGTCCTTATAAGCCAGAAAAGAGACATTTTGTACATATGATGTCCGAATAAAAATATAGAATATAATTGTACATTTATTTAGTGATGGTACAGATGATTTCCTTACATACATTTGTAATTTTGTCCAAAAAATAAGTCTTTATTATGTTTGATAAAATATGAATTGGGAAAAGTCTATACAACTGAGAGTAGCAGCCTTGTATCATGAGGCAATCTCAAACTGAGGAAGAGGATATTTGATCCAGCAGCTCTGCACCAGGCTCCAACAATAACACCTTCCCACTGAAAGGAAATTCCTCCGCCTCCTCTACTCTCGGCTGGGACACACAGCTCTTAATCCAACTTTAGTAATGAGGTCATTTCAAATATAATTTCCTTTTTTTCATTTTCACTAATTAAAATCTGGCATTTTCCACTCAAAAGAACAAAACTTTGTGACTGACTTCTTTCCTTAACAGGAATCTTTCTTTGCAAAGCTATAAATGATTCAGTATAATCTGACAAAAGGGTATATTTTCATATGAGAATCTTTGATCCTTTCAGTAGTGTTTCTGTGGCTGGGATCAGAGGCCTTCAGTGAGGTGGGATTGGGGTGGCGGTGGTGGTGGTTGTGGTGGGTGGTGGTAAGGCAGTAATGGAACAGACAGAGACGTTGTTAAGAGCTATGCCCTGCCAAAACCAACTCTGATCCCTTCTCTGAAACCCTGTGATCGCAGGAGCACTCTGGCTTTAAGTGGAGGTGACAGTGTGTCTACGAGACACATTACAAGTCAGAGGAAATTGGAGATAAACAGATAAAAGAATGCAATCTCTGCTGGAAGTAACGAGGCACATGGGGCAGGAAATAAACCTGTATTTAAGCTGATTACCCAAGCAGAGTCCCAGGTCCTTTCAGCAACTCTGTACAGGCCGGCCTCACCACAGCCAACGTTGTTAATTAGAGATTTGCTTAGGAGAAAAAAGGCAGCCTTGTCAGACTTGCAGGAGTGTTAGTGATGGCTGGTTGGAGGGGGACATGCAGGGCTCTTAATTGGGTCTGTATGCTGTATCGGTGGCTGGTTGGAGTGCTGGTGATGATTGCTGTGAGCAGGTGGCCGTGGTGGCAGCTCCATGCAGGCAGTCCCAGGCCAGGCTGTCTGTTCTTGTCAGGACCTGGAACACTGAGCAGACAGCTCCTGAGCCCCATACTCATTACGCCAAGCTGCACACCCTGTTGCCTAGCGACGTCCTTACAGTCACTCTACAACACTTCCTCCCTGGTCCCAGAATGTGGCCCACAGTCCACACAGTTCACTTATGGGAAAATATGAATGTGTTGCTACCGGTCAGTGTTTTCTTTAAATACATCATTTAGAGATAAAACTACAGTGTACATAATTTTTCTTTGCTGCAAACTGCCAATGCATTAAAAACACATTGCCACTGTCAACAAAAACTAAGCTAACCACATTTCTATGAAATCACCTTTACCTTTATTTACTCGGTGTGTAAATAGTTAATTTGACATAGCTGAAAGGCACCCGAAACACTCGTGATTAAAGTTGTGGTTGGCAATTATTATTATTGTTGTACAATTGTACATAAAGGAGTCATTGCTAAATGTAATTTGGTAAACTAGGTGTCACCATACTTTGGATCATTATTTGTTGGCAAGTTCAAAGAGGAGACTACTAAAGCATGATAACTAATATTAATCTGAATGTGCTGCCCGTCAGCTAAAGTGCTAGAAAACACATTGAAATAACAACCTTTAGATTTACACTGTAATGTCATGTCTTCTCCTTCTGTTACTTTAAAAAAAAAGAGCTTTGATTGTTGATCTTCGTAAGAACTTGTTTGTTGTTAGATATAAGATGTGAATGAATCCTTGAAAGCTGAATCTGACACGGTTGGACTTCTGTAAACTACTTGTAGACTACTTGTTTTCAAAGACTGTAACGACCCATAAAAGTGTTTTCGAACCAACTGTAAACTTGTAACCTCAAGACTCATTGTGTTCATGACCTCAGACGACTTAATAGCTGCACTAACCAGCTTCAGATTCGACCCCAAGGTTGGCCGTGGATGAATGAATGAGAATCTACATCGACAGGTGTTACTGAAGATTATTAAGGACAATATTTATCTGTGTGGATCAAATAACGTTCAACTTTTGTTTCTAATGTGTTTGTTCTTTTAGGCTCATTGACTTTCTACTGTGAGAACTCCCCTGTTATGACCCAGAGTCAGTTTGTATTTGTGTTTGTGGTTTCTTTCCATGAGGTGACTAAAACCTACTCAGAGTTTTGCTTTTTTTTCTGAGGCAGAAGCTGTGGGGGACGTGAGGAGCTCCTTCATTAATATCACATGTCAGTGTAGCTGCTCTTCTCCCTGGTCTGTATGTACCTGAGCTGCTTGGACTGACTGCTTGGACTGGAATGGTTGTTTTAGTAAAGTCTACTTTTATTTATTGGGAATATTTTTCTGACCCAGCAGTACAGCTAACTCTGATAGGAATTCATTTGTATTAGTTTTACTTCTTCTCCTGTATTTGTGTTGAGGCATTTGAGAAGCTCCAACGTCTTTTTTATACTTTTGTAAACTAAGTATGCTAGGTTGTCATTTTGCGGCTTTTATTTTGCTTGTTGCTTTGGCGTATTCCCACCCCGAAGCCAATATAATTAATAAATTCTGAAATAAACTTCAATAATTATGACGTTGGCTGGTGATCATTTGGAGTGCAGATGGGAGTCGCCATTTTTGTGTCACGCTCAGGTTTCCACTTGGCATAGCATCCCTTTCAACATTGAAACATAAGGGAAAATCCATAATTACCTTTGCTGCTGCAAGTGAAACATGACATTGAGGACTTCATCAGAAATTCAGTATCCACATTTTTTTATGTCTTGATTTTAATCAGGCAATGTACCAGACATGCTGCAGCTGGTCATACATGACATTTGCGATTACGATCTGCTTGCAGCAGCAGCACTTCAAATACTTTCACACAAATCAAGACATGCTAACTCATGCACACATACACACAGGGGTAGTTAAAATCTTGGAAATCTTTTTGCTAAATATGCCACCAACTTGTTGTGGCAGTAATCTCGCATTGCATCAGCGTGTATCAGACATGGGAGCAGGAAGGGGGCAGATTCATGCATTGAAGCTTGTGACTTCAACCGGCAAGACTGGTGCCAGTCAGAATTGTACTTGCTAAATGAAAATCTTATACAAGTTTAAGGAATATATCCTGGAGCAAACTTTACAGGATAAACCTTTTCATAGGACCAGTAGTTTTTTGAGGCAGTATTTTTGCTCTTTCTGTGCAATGAAATGTCATCACTTCATTGGGGAAATCTAAGTCCCCTGAGAACTGAGCGTTTCTTTTGGCGCGGTTATATTACTTTGGACCGTCGTCAGCCAACATTTTAGATTCAATGGAATTTTGATGAATGCTACAAATGAAGTGTAAAGGAATCAATCATGTCAGGGTTTGACTTAACTGATTTTGGAGAGGGGTTTGTGGACCATTGCCTGAGCTGGAAAATGACAGGAAACAGTAGAATGACATCAGTTATGGCACAGAGCAAGGCCTGTTTAATAAAATGGAGAAATCAGTGGGCTTCTATTGCGCCTTTTAAAACACGTAGCACACCTCGAGTCCCTGGCTGTAAATTAAAAAAAGAAATTTCACATGCAACCACAGATGAAATTGGAGCAGAGTTGGAATCCAATCAAAACCAACATCACTCCCTAACATGCACTGACTAATCTGGCAGTAATAGATGTTGCATTCACATCACTCTACTCAAAGGGTACGACTTGAAACTCAATGAAAACAACTTCTTTTGTGCAGCGCCTCAGATCTGTATCATCAAAGTTGATTTAATCCAGCCATCATTCAACTAAATGACACAGAGTCCCCACAGTCCAGTTGGTATTCCGAGTGCAGGCTCCCCGGCGATGAATAAGGTCAGTATTAAATCATAGCTCCACCCTGAAGGCTCTCTCTAACATAACAGTTCACACCAGGACTTATCCACAGTCTGTGGTGCCACTTCACTAGCTGAGCCTTCAGAGAGGGGAAAGAATTCCCAGCCTTAGACCCACTTCACAGCAGCAAGACGGCAACAGCATATGGAAGCTGAAAACCCATAGGGCGATCATTTGTCATGGGCAGTTCGCACGTCTGGAATGTCTCAGTTTGTGCTCTCAGAATATCAGACAAGATGGGTGGTGCTCCTAGAGATCAGGGTCACTCTGTTGTCGGGCGATCAAAGTGAAAAGGACTGGTACTTCAATGTTCACAAGCAGCTGCGTCTTCCCTGGGGTTGCACTTGGGTTGCCAGTGCCAGACCTCACATTGGAAGTGCCTGTAAATAAATGGTTTTGTCACGGTGTTCAAAAATTCCTCCAACCAATGGCCTGATCCTCCACACAGCTCCATTAGCATAGAGTCACACAGCTGGTCACAAGATAATGCCTGCATGCAGATATGAACAACACGGGTGCGTGCAGTCACAAACATTTGGCAAACATTAAAAATCATTATTAAAGGGGCATTTTGACAATTTGAGATATACATGTGAAGTTAAAGCAAAGTGTTAATCCAAGTCGTTCCTGCCCGTGGAACTTTTAGGTGAGCTTTTCACCACATCTCTAAGCTTAAACTAAACTTACTGTACCGAAGCTATACGTAATAATTAAACGGGAAAGTTATTCAATCAATTTTCATCCAAGACTCTCAGTACAGAGAATAAGAATATCTCTTAAAACAACATAAAGTACTCTCAGACATCACTGCTTATTCCATGAGAATGTAAGAAATGCTCAAACCTCTGAAGTCAACGTAGCCTTCAGAAAAGCAGCTTAGCCTGTCACCTACACTGAAACGCAAACGACTGAGCCCAGAGGAACAAACACCGTATTTATCTGCAGATAATCAGTCATATGCTTGACTTACATTACGTTGCTTACTTTAGAAGAATTTGTTATAAGCATAGTTAAAACAGCAGAGGTTGTACTACGCAATTAAACCCTTACTTTGACAGAAATCTGAAGAACTATGTAAAAATGTGTAACAACTCAAACTGTATAGAAAATCTGAGGTGCATTGTGCAAATATCACAAACCCTAGAAATGACACTGTGCATTGTTTTGATTTTCTATTAAGCTGAAGCAGTCAGAGAGGGAGAGGGAGCCGTTATGCAGGAGTCTGATCTGTGGTCAGGGAATAGAAACTGGATTTCACCTGCAAAAGCAGAAGTGTGAGGAGGCTGTGTCAGGGGTATTATAGTCCCTGATGATGGTCCATGACCTCTGGATGACCCCGATGTTGTGGATGTTCCAAAAAGATGGAAAACTTGCTCTACATACATGGGTTGTGTGTTTTTAACATGCTGAGGATTGCCTTGAGTGTGTTATCATTCCAGACTTTGATGGAACTTGTTAAGACAATCTCGACTAGACAACGAAGAATTTGGTTTTGTAAAATACAATCACTGCTGGGATTTCTTGATGACTGGATGTGCGGAGTAAGACTAGAGGAGATCCACACTGATGCTGGTGTCAAAGAATTTCAAGGGTTTTCCTGTCTTTACCTTTCTCACTCATGCTGTATATAGAGTGAAAATGTCCAGTATAAGAGTTAAATGAGCCTGCAGACGTGCTAATAAAGAGGGGAAGAAAATGCAGAAAGGCAAAACAGTGGAGTTCTTTTTGACTAATCTCATATTGGGGGGATGTTTCATTTAGGCTGCCAAGTGAGGTGAATTATAATAACCAACACAGGGGGCTCAGGAGAGTGAGAGATTGGGCATCAGTGAAAGAGAGAGAGGAAAATGTAATTAATCCTACTGCAGGCTGCAGGCCTGATGTGGTGGAGGCATTCAGGAGATCTGGGTTTGTTTGTCAGTCATGAGAGAAAGGCCGGTTGGAGAGGAATGCTGTGTATGGGTGGTCAATTATTTTACAAATTTCAGCTGTGACTGGCATTCTCCTCTGCTCTGGCCCCACAACTCTTCCTGCCATCCCTGACCAAACCACATCATATCAGAGCCCAAACCTCATGCTGCGATCTGAGGCATTCCCCAGGCTGCAACATAAGGACACTCACTCTATTTAGCCTGACCCAAATCAAAAGCCTTTTACAGTTATTAAATTGGATTGCCTTACAGCCAGCATCTGCCAGGGCCTTTAAACCCTTGTCAGTTTTCCAAAGGTTTAACGTGAGAATCTGAGAATCCAACCTCCACCACTGTCACTCTGCTTTTTTACTTCCCTGGGATCACACCATGTTGCACTTCAGCTCCAATTTGACTGAATGGGCTTATATACCTCTTGGAACAGATCAGTTTGGCCATGAAAGTCAAATGAAAACCACATAAGCAGACTGAAATTAAATCAATGCATGGGATAAATATACTTTCCTGAGTTTGTCATGAACAGGAAACAGAAGCAAGAGTGTCTCCTGGTGCATAAAGGGCTTCAGATAGTAAAACTGATGGCAACAACGGTCAGGTTTTCCAGTTTGACAACAGAGTAATGGTTGGCTTTGACCACATTCACTCCCTGAATGAGGAAAGCATCATAACTGCAGCGGGCACCTACACACTTACACAAAAAAACAAGCAAGTGTTGATAGATAGAAACCACATGGTGGATCAAACCACACTGCTGCGGTTGATCTGCTGATTAAAACTGTTATCAATCATCCTCCATGTTACAGTGACAGCGTGCCCACAGGGATGGAGGAGCTGATTGATTTAGTGTGAAAGGTTTCAATGTGTTAACAACCAAAGCAAACTGGACCTTTATCCTTCATCCCACTTAGATGTAGTTCATTTTCACTCACTGAATGCTTATATAACATGAAATATGACTACCTCCTGCATCCTGCATGCAAGGGCATGATTGCCTATTGGTGTATTTTTAACCACATAACGTAATATATCAATACACTTACACATGTACTTATTGTGAATCCATACTTTTCCGTTGCTGTGTACGTGCAAGATAGTGCAGATTAAAGAGAATGAACTCCATTTATCCTGCTGTGTGTGCGTGCCAATTAGAATGAATATGTGTGTGTGTGTGTGATTTCAAGACAGGAAATGTGTAGGTTGAGGTAGTTCCTTAGAAACAAAGGCTCCTCCACATCGCTGCATCTCTGCATGAGAGTTTTCCTTTCATAGGCGCCTGAGGCTCCTCTCTTCATCACTGCAAAGCTCAAGAGGGAACATCCTGGGGCTGCCACCCCCACCCTTCCCTTCACCTTCTATGGATGGCCTGACCCATAGCGTATGTACTGTATGTATGTACTGTATATACAGTATGTATGTATGCAAGTAGGACTATATAATATAGTATCTCATAATGTTGATTTAAGTTATGCTTGCAGTCAACGGCTCTGTTGAAGTGGATCTTCTCCCTGGACCAGAGACAAATGACATGCTGTGCCATAGTCTGCGTCTCTTCACCTGTAAGACAAGCTACGATTCCCCAGTGACCCACTGACAACATCGACTTCATAACTCAATCACTGCTGCTTCACAATCTTATCTGTCCAGGCCTCGCCTTACCAACTGTATCATCATCTTTTCTCCTTCTCCATCTTTCAGCCCTCCTCTATTTCCATGCTCCTACTCTCAGTTTTACTGCCGCGACTGAAAATTGAGTCATAACTTCCTGACGGCGCTGCTCAAAGGTCATCCCCCTCCCACCTCTCTCTTTCTCTCTGTGTTCCTTGCCCCCTTTCCTCCCTTTAGGGAGGCCCCCTCATCTAACACGGCCGGCGCCGCATTCCACAGGCATTGGGAGCACCTTCAACACCACACAAGCATAGCAGACCACCACTCTCAAAAGCACACGGTGGAACGGGGCCCCGGCCTCAGCTGCCAACAGGCCTCAGCACTAGGCTGCGGCCCTTCTAAGGTGGGGGCTTTGATTGGGAAGAAACTGCTATGCAGCAGCTATACAGTCTGCATGATGATAATGAGGACAAAACAACTGTGACTGTGAAGGAGGGGAGTGATAACTGTACAGTATTAGCCACCTTCAAGCTGCTGAAACCAGCTCCAAGTGAAACCTTCATGCCATTACGGGGCCCTCTCATGTTTGTGCTGGGAGGCTGGCAGCTGCAGTAGTGTGCAGGCCTGAGAGAACCCTTTCATCCGACCCCCAAATCCTTCAGGTCTCTACACTGAGACACAGGTCCAGTTTCACTCTCTCACAACTCGCTGTTTGGCTTTC
Source organism: Antennarius striatus (assembly GCF_040054535.1). Lineage (NCBI taxonomy): Eukaryota > Metazoa > Chordata > Actinopteri > Lophiiformes > Antennariidae > Antennarius > Antennarius striatus. The sequence goes on from NC_090779.1 coordinate 8,923,151, forward strand.
AACAAAATAATACGGCATGTATACAACGCTGAAACGAACAGGCAAATAATCCATTTGATGAGTAATATAGATTTAACGGTGTCCAACATTTGCCCAGTCCTTCATATAGAGTACCTCCAGACAGCAGGAGCTGTCACTGCTCAGCATAGTCCTCTGAAAATATCATGACAAGAATTTGTTAAGTTTTACATTTAATAGTCCCACATTATACTCTTTTCAATCAATTTCACAAAGCTTTCACTGTATTCAAAATGTTTTGCCCCAAACTGATTCATGGTCCTGAAACAAGCTGTTTCTAGCCTGCACCATTGAATGTTAATAAGCTCCATCTGTCGATGCCTGCCTTTCCTGTTAAACTCCTCTCTCACAGAGGATGTGGCCAACAGTCTCTTCTGGTCTTCTTTGGCTGGGCCAGAATAGAAGCAGTTATGTGGATTTGTACAACAAATAACTGAACAACTTGTGGTTCTAGCTCTGAGAGACAACATTGTGACACATCAGCATCTTACTGCTGGACACATTGAACTTTATGTTGGGTATTCTTGCCCAGACGTGGACGGGCTATGTCTATCTCTCCTGTTATTACGTCATGATGGGGGCTGGTCAATGTCAGATTCATTCATTTCCCTTATTCTAAAGACTGTACACTAATAGACTGACCTTTATCTTTGATGAGAAGTGCAGTTGTTACAAATTTTAATTCACAAGACACAATTGCGTCTTTTTTACTGTATGAGAAGAATATAGTTGTAATAATTATCTGGCTTTTTTCTCTCAAGGTAGAAGTCGCTAATGGCATTCTTTGACCACTGGATGGCGCCAAACACAAAGTTCTCTCGCAGTTTATGCTGCCTTCATGGCATGTCGTAATGCTGTAGTTCATTCATTCATCTTTAGAACCGCTTCATTCGCCGTAGCGAGTCACGGGGAGCTGGAGCGTATCCTAGCAGCTGTCTTACGGCGTGAGGTGGGGGCAAACTCCGGTCGCGACGCCATTTTGTAGTTTTTGTGTTAAAAACATGAAGTGGTGCCTTAGAGGTATAAATTAACGAATTAAAAACAGGAAGAAAAGTTTAATATTTTTTACAGTCCTTGAAAGAGGATCCAAAAAGTTTTGTGTTTTCTGTTACAATGAATAACTTTCATTCGCTGATGCTGATGGATGGATGTATAGATGTATGGATGGATGGATCTGTTGATCAATCAATAGATAAAGCATTTCTCCCCGACTTTACTTTATTCCTATTAAAGCCATAATAATCATTTTAAATATTGTAGTGTTTGTTGTGGTCTTAACCTGTTCTTTACAGATCGTCCCTTGTGAACATACGAGTTTTACATGTTTTATAAAACTATTTCATCGCTTGTCGTTGTATTTGCCAGCATATGTGTGCACTACGTGGTGAACACAATTTTTAATCAAATTGGATTAAAATGTTTTTTAAAATGTTGTTAAATACTAATATGAGTGAATTCTGCTCTGAATCAAGCAAAATAATTTTATCTATATCCACACCGTATCTTTGTGCTGTCCCGTTTGTGATGTCCTACACTTGTTTCCGAGGCTAGAGTGAAATTTTCCTATGGAACTTAAAGTTACTCTCTCCCGGAAATGACGTCATCACAACACGACGCAAACTTTAGCATCAATCGGCGCTTCACAACAGAGACATAATAACACAGAGCTGACTTAAACACGTTATCTGGGCTAGATCTGTTTCCGACGTCCACATGGAGGCGTAGGCAGACTGTAACCCGAGGTAACCGCCTCCGTTCAGTTCTACTTTCTCATGTGCGGTAATGAACATTATTATGGGATACCGTTAAATTTCTAGTCGTTAGCCAAATGGTGTGAAGGCTAGACGTCTGACACACAATCAATTATGTGTTGGTAAAATGCCGATCTGTTTGTCACTGGGTCTGATAAATGCTGCAGTGCCCAGTGCCCTGCACTGATAGATGATTGTTCGTTAGGTGCAGTGTCTGAGCTGATGTGTAGAGATGATGGATTGTTTCACTGTTAAATTAAATCTAGAAAAATAAAACAAGTGACTACTGCACCTCTAAGACTTTTTAGTAATGTCTGGGTATGTTTGATTCAGACAAGTAATAAGGCAGGAAAAAATTGAAACGTGTTAAAAATCAGCCTGACAAGTTTGACAAGATGATTACCAGCTGCTGATCTGTTCCCAGTCAGTGCTGTGGAATGGTGGGACTGCAGCAGCACCAGTAAAGATGCACAGCCGTCTGCAGGAGTTGAAAAAGGAAGAGGAGACTCTTCTCAAAATCAAAGTCATGTTACAAGACCAGCTGAACAGGTTGAAGGTGAATTGGTTCTTTAATTCACGCGTCCAATGAGTCCATTGGCCTTTGTGTCCATGTTGTGGTACCTGTGTTTTATGAGTAATTTGATCTGTCTCTGTTTCAGTTTGAAGAAGGGGCCTTGAAATCAATCATTAATGCCCAAACAGAAGAAGGAGCATCTCAAAACTTGTCCCCTGAAACAGAGGTAAATTGAATGAGAGGACAACCCTGCTAAACACTCTGGTCACAATCCAAAAATTAATGTAATCTCAGTATGTATGCTTGGGTTTGTTGATTAATTCGCACTTATTTTGGTTTGTCACAATTCAGAATCATGTGTTTCATTGCTTAAATGCTAAAAGGTACCTGAAAGGAGGCAGACATTAGTTTTTCACCCGTAAGTTTTCATCCTTGATTCCAGTAAAACTGGGGCATTGTGTAAAATAACAAAGCAATCTGAATGCAATGATTTCTGAATATTTTCTCACCTCAATGTAATTAAATACAGTCCAAAAACATGTTCAGTATTCAAACCGTTAATATTTGAAATATACCAAAGCCACAGCGTTATAAACCAGTAAATAGTGTCTTCAGTGTCTTGCTGGAATAAACAGGGGAGTCAATGAAGGTGTGCCTGGATGGCAGCTCCTGGACCTCTATGTACATATCAGTTTGAAGGTGCCTTCAATGATGAGGTTCATTCTGCAATGGCCTCACACTCACTCGCCTTTTATGCTGCCTTGAATCATGTTGGTTTTTGATCCAGGGACAGAAGGATGAGGGCCAGAAGTATGTATGCAGATTTGTTGAAGGTTTTTATATTATGAATCATGGATTTTGAAATCTGTGAATTAATCTGCATTTCACCATCAGAAACCTTATTTTTAAACTGTTAGACTGTTTACTCATTCAGATTTTGAATAACCGAACCTTTCAAGGGTGCCCCTCGTGTCCCACATTTTACAGTCTATTCAGTATATTTAGGTCTGTCTGATAGAATGGTCCAACACTAATTTGAAGGTTGTTGGTTCGAACCCTCCCCTGAAGGCAGTATATTGATGTATCCCTGAGAAAGATACAGAAATTCAGTTTGCTGCCTGGGTTCTGTCTGAAATCATCAGGTGTAGAAATCTAAAGTAGCACCAACAATTAATAGTAAGAATCCTAATATAACATTAATAAATAACATATATACATACAGTGTAATGGATATAATATTAATAAAACAGACGTCGGATATTTTAATTCTACCATACTGTCTTGCAGGAGACATTGGAGTTTGCAGGCTTGCACAACATCAATTCATTTCAACATTCATTTCTGTCCACACAAAATCCAGGTTACTCGGTAAAATTGTTGAGACAATAAATCATTCTACCTGTACATATTTATGTCATGACGTTCCTCCAGTGAATAAGTTATCGCATTGAGTTTACTGAGTTATTTTTATCCCTTAATTTGTGGGGGATAATCGGATTATTACAGTCGAGGAGATACCAAAGAAAAGGGTTGGTTTCAGTTTTCACTGGTAGACTGTTTTGGCTCAGAAACATACTTGTAACCTTTGATGAAGCTTGTTTGTGTCTTTCAGCAGTTCAGAGACTGAAAACATCAGGTCATGCATTAGGTTATTACCAGCAGCTTTACTCTTTTAAAGATTTTAATTTTAGTTCCCTTGTCAAGACAACCACAGGATTATTTCAGACTCTTCAATAGAATCAGATCTCTTTTGAGATGTGATCATTAAGAAGCCCTGAGATTGAATACAGACTTGTTTTAATGTGCACAGTCAGAATTTACAACTAAAACTGTGCTCCTTGGAGCTAGTTTTGGTTTTCAGAAAAGCTTCCTCACAGCGACAAAATACAGCATGGACAAACAAAACATAACTTTAGATGGCTTAAAATAGATTTTGCAGTTTGTGTTTATTACTTAATAAACACAAACTGTGAAATCTATTCAAGATTGTCAGATAAAAAACAATTACGTCTGATGAAACTGTAAGATGTCATTGCGTGTCTGCAGCTCAGAGTTCAACGTTCTGCAGTTGAATCAAAAAAGGGGTAAACAGCTGTGTGTAAAATGAGTTTTCATGGTTTCAGGTTCACATTAACCTCGATGACGAGAGCGAGATCAACCGAACCAAACTCCTGTTGAATGCTGCTGTAGATTGTGACATGGAGCAAGAAGAGGAAGATGACGAGGAAGAAGATGAAGAGGATGATGAAGAAGAAGATAACGCGTTGGAGTTTGTTCCTGAGGAGGAGGAGGATGACAACGATTACTGATGACAGCAGGCATGAATGGACTGTTTATTTGTTTTTAGTGATCACTTAGGACGTCTAAATTATTTGAGTGAAGTGAATGCAGGTTAGGGTGTCATGGTGGGTGGAAATGACACCGCCCCCTCTTTTGCCTGGTTAAAACATGTTGTCATGATTGCTAGAATTCATGTAACACATTCTGAGACAGATGTCTCACTGAAATGTAGTAACAGTGTTATTAGGTACTCACAGCTTACTAGACATGTTTACAAGCATTGGTATTGGATTGTATGGCTGGGCCATATAAGGAGATAGTGTGAATGCATTATGGAATATTACACTTAAGCACAAAATAAAATGTTTTGCATATGGGTCACGTGACTGATTATTACCAACAATGTGCATGAATGCCAGCATGCTTCCCAACATATTTCTTCATGTGTAATGACTCTGTTCTTGTGGCCAGTTAGACGATTAATCCTTTTGATAGTTTCAGACATTAAAATAGCATCAACCCCACCTGGACCGTATACCTAACGTTGCCCATCATGACCCAGACAAACGGGGAATGCAGTGCAAACACTTTCCACTGACAATCCATTCAGCAATTTTCTAAACAGCTCAAACAATACAGCAGGTGTCACAATAAGGCCAGCTCTGGCTCTGCCATAGGGACAGCTCTGGAGAAGGGTGGTGCTACAGCAGGGCAACATACAATAGAGACTGCACCAGTCGGTATCTACAGCTTTCCACTGGGTCTGCAGGTTCCAGGAGGTTTCCCATACGCCTGGGGATTTCAGTTCACAACGCTCACCTGCTGCCAATGAACGCTTCATAACGTGCGCAGGTAGGATGATCTGATTCAGTATATTTGCTTTTGAGAAATCTTTACTAGGTGTTTATGAACTCGCAATTGTGATTTGATTAATTATTTGTGGGAATAATAATTTAAAAAAAAAAATCAAATTATTGAATGGGAAAAAAAGTGGGATGGGGTCAGCTAAACAAGGAGTGTGTTGTAATTATCCATAATTACAGAAACATGACAAAAATCTATCTGTTATTTAAAAGTATCACAGTGCAATATTTTCATTTTCATAGTATTTGCATAGAAAAGAGACCAGCTATTTCACACATTCACGTGTACTGCATGCTTATTGAAGTATGTAGGACTGGGTTTTGATACATGTTTACAAATAGTTTTTTATTTTCTGAAAGCCCTAAAATACTACATCAATAACACAGTTTTTAGGATGTCTCATGTAAATGCTGAATGGAGAGATTGTGAAAGTTTCCCATATTTACATTTGGTCTATGTGGGAGTCTCCACTGTCATACCTCTCATTCTAAATATATCGACCTCTGTGACATTAACTTTGCTTACACAGGTGAATTCATAGTTTGTATGGGATCTGTCTGCCTCAGCAAGATGAACTCACACTCCATTGAGTTTCAAAAGGGGGTATTAGGGTCTGCATTACAGATGCAGAACCCCTGCAAGCCATCACGTTGGATATGTTCAGACTGATGACAGTTTATTGTGACTTAATTTATATTTTTATGTCCATAAAGTAGACATCTTTAGGTAGGATGTAAGCATGTGTCACAACATGCCTTAGAAAAAATAAGGTTTTCTCCAGACCAGACATGTTGATAGTGTTGTTGTTGTTGTAATGTTGTTGGTTCTGAATGGTTCTCTTCTGTGTGCAGATCTGTGAAACAGAACCCAACAGTGACTTTGCCACAGGGTCAGGAGGACCATGCTTCCCCGCTGTACCTTCAGTGTGTGCCATGTGCTTGTGTTGGTGCTGTGTCTGTCTTCGGCTGAGGACTTCGACTGGACAAAGAACGACCACAGCTCCTTCTATTATGGCACTTTTCCAGCTGGTAAACAAGTGTCGTTGATTTTTTTTCCTGAGCAAGAAAGATGAAGCTAAGCATTACCATTATGGTTGTGACCGGTGTTGTGTTCATTAGGATTTTCGTGGGGTGCGGGCAGTTCAGCCTATCAGACAGAAGGAGCCTGGGACAAAGACGGAAAAGGACTGAGCATCTGGGATGTGTTCAGCCACAAGAAAGGCAAAATCCAACAAAATGAAACGGGTGATTCCTCTTGTGAGGGCTACCACAAAGTCAAGGTGGGCCAATCTGGTGTGATGGGTCTGAGCTGTATGAGGTGAACTCTGGGAAACAGGAAATTTAAATATTCCACCCTTGTGTTTGTTGTACAGGATGATGTGTCCTTGATAAAGGAGCTGAAGCTTAACCACTATCGTTTCTCCATATCGTGGCCCCGACTCATACCCACTGGCATAAAGTGTGAGTAATCCAAGCCTTGTGTAGGTGGACCAGCACATATGGTTTAAATAGTTAATGGCTTTAATATCACTTGTAGCTGACCACATAAATGAAAAAGGGATACAGTACTATGATGAGCTGATTAACCACCTTCTGGAGAACAACATCACTCCTGTTGTTACTCTTTATCACTGGGATCTTCCACAGGTTGGTACACAAAACTCCAATAATCCCTAATTCCATTTTTTCTGCATCTCATTACTGTCACTCTACTGTGTGCTGTCCAGGTCTTACAAGAGAAATATGCTGGATGGCAGAATATAAGTATGGTAAATCATTTCAATGAATTTGCCAACCTGTGTTTTGAAAGATTTGGCAATAGGGTCAAGTACTGGATCACTTTCAACAATCCATGGGTATGTTTGAAATCCACACATACATGATTTTTAAATCATACTACATTAATAAATCCACCTGGTACTGAAAGTACAATTATTTCTCTAATACTCCGTAATCTGTGCATCAGTCCGTTGCAGTAGAGGGCTATGAGACCGGTGAGCATGCTCCTGGACTGAGGCTGAGAGGAACAGGGGCGTACAGAGCTGCCCATCATATCATCAAGGTAGGTATAAAAAAAAATAAAGTCCCTCTCACCCTTGTGGGGTGGTATCTGTGTGTCATCCATAAGCTCGGGTCCTCTACTAGAGGCCTGGGAGTCTGAGGGTTCTGCGCAGTATCTTAGCTGTTCCTAGGACTGCGCTCCTCTGGACTGGTGCTTCAGATGTTGTTCCAGGAATCTGCTGGAGCCACTCTTCCAGTTTGGGGATCATTGCCCCAAGTGCTCCTACTACCAGGGGGACCACATTAACCTTGATCTTCCACATATGTTCCAACTTTTCTTTCAACCCTTGATACTTCTCAATCTTTTCGTGTTCCTTCTTCCAGATGTTATATATATATATATATATATATATATATATATATATATATATATATATATATATATATATATATATATATATATATATATATATATATATATATATATATATATATATATATACACATATATACACATACAGCTCAAAAAAATTAGAGGAACACTTTGAAAACACATCAGATATAAACAGGGGAAAAATAATCTTGAATATCTTTTCTGATAATAAGTAGGTGATGTACTAGTAACAAAGAGATGCCACATAATTTGATAGAAATGAAAATGATAACCCGATAGAGGGAGGAAATCAAAGACACCCCAAAAATGAAAGTGAAAAAAACGATGAAGCAGACTGGTCCATTTTACCACAATGTCATTACAGCTAATGTCAAAATGATTCTCAGTAGTTTGTGTGATCCCCACATGCTTGTAAGCATGCCTGACAATGTCGGGGCTCCTAATGAGACGACCGATGGTGTCCTAGGGATCTCCCCCCAGACCAGGGCATCACTGCCCTCCTGGACAGTCTGAGGAGTAACCTGGCAGCGCTGGATAGCAAATGGCCCCCACATATCAATTCCTTCATCCTCCAGGAACTGCCTGCATACCAGGAGGAACCCATGTCCCACTGCACCAGCGTAGGTTCTGACAATGCGCCAACGTTTTCATCCCGATACCTAATAGCAGTCAGGGTGCCATTCTCTAACCTGTAGAGGTCTGTGCGTCCCTCCAGGGATATCCCTCTCTAGACCATCAATGACCCCCCACCAAACCGGTCAATGGCCCACCACCAAACCCTCTGATGCACCTGTTGTTAATTTCATTAACAACTTAACTGACCAGATCAATATACCACAAGTTTGACTGATTGGTTGCTATACGCTGATTAAAAAGTGTTCCTCTAATTTTTTGGAGCTGTGTGTATGGTGTGTGTGTGTGTGTGTGTGTGTGTGTGTGTGTGTGTGTGTGTGTGTGTGTGTGTGTGTGTGTGTGTGTGTGTGTGTGTGTGTGTGTGTGTGTGTGCATGATCAATTAATGTGGTTTCTAATCAAAATGTTTTTCGTAGGCGCATGCCAAGGTTTGGCACAGCTATGATACACAATGGAGGGGAAAACAAAAAGGTAGACATTGATTTCACTCAGATATGCCGCTCACCAGTACCATTGGTCTGAATGTTGCGAGCTGACATTCACATCTGCAGGTTTGGTCGGCATCTCTCTGTCCGGAGACTGGGGAGAGCCTGTGGACATCAGCAACCAGAAAGACATCGAAGCAGCTGAGAGATACGTCCAGTTCTACCTGGGCTGGTTTGCCACACCCATCTTTCATGGAGATTACCCTCAAGTAATGAAAGACTTCATTGGTGAGATAAATTTTAAGCCGTAAAGCCGGACACATTACGTTTCATTTGGTTTTAATGAATCGTTCACTTGTAACTGTGTGATCAGGAAGGAAGAGCGTCCAACAGAGCCTTGGAACCTCTCGTCTGCCCACATTTTCCCCCCAAGAGAAGAGCTACATCAAGGGGACCTGTGACTTCCTGGGCATTGGCCATTTTACCACGCGTTACATCACCCAAAAGAGCAACCCGTCCGGGCGTGGTAGCAGCAGCTACTTCAACGACCGTGACCTGGCTGAGCTGGTGGACCCACGGTGGCCTGACCCAGGGTCTGAGTGGCTCTACTCTGTGCCCTGGGGTTTTAGACGTCTGCTCAATTTTGTCAAGGTGACTTATACTGAGTGATATGGACCAGGCTTGTTGATCATTGTGCTGTACCTCACTTTTTTCCCAGCACACTGCAGTCTGGGTGAGATTACATTAAGACAATTTATTGCATTTATTCCCCATCTAGACTCAGTACGGAAACCCAATAGTTTATGTGACTGAGAACGGAGTCTCAGAGAAGATGCTGTGCACAGAGCTGTGTGATGACTGGAGGATACAGTATTATAAAGGCTACATCAATGAGATGCTAAAAGGTGAATGAGCTCATATATTTATGCCTGTATTTAAAAAAAAACAAAACTATTTGAAGTCTAATCCAACTGTTTATTCTACATGATGTTACTCAGCTATTAAAGATGGAGTCAATGTGAAAGGCTATACTGCATGGTCCCTCCTGGACAAGTTTGAGTGGGACGAAGGCTTCTCTGAGAGGTTCGGCTTGTACTATGTGGACTTCAGGAGCAAAGACAAGCCTCGCTATCCCAAGGCTTCTGTCCAGTTTTATAAACGCATCATCAGTGCCAATGGATTCCCAAATCAGAGAGAGGTGAGAGACACACAGAGGTCAGAGAAAGCCTTTTCTATCATCCTGTACTGTAAGAAATGAAACCATTCATTCCTTTGCAAACCACTACAGGTTGAGAACTGGAGGAGGAAGGCTGTTGAGATGTGTTCTTCCAGCAACCAGCTCTTAGCTGCAGGTCAGTTTATTTAGAACATTCCTAGTTATAGTTAAAGATCAAATGAGCACCTAGGGGGGTAAACAAAGATTCTGACCTAAAAATCAAAAATGTGCCACAATCTTATAATTCGACTTGAATGTGTTGCTTTAAGCACCTCAGACAGCACATGAACAAATTAATAAGTTAATAAGATTGATGGAAATATTAAACAATTAAGAAAGTCTGACAGAATATCTTCCTTGTTTGCCCTCCAGCTAGAAGAAAATCCAAGGAAAGGGAAGAAATGCCAAAGGTTTGGCTAATACATGATGAAGTTTAGAACTTCAGGGTATTTGTCTTTAATGTCACTGGTTTGTTTTGCAATTTGTGGGTTTTAAATGTTTAACAGAATGAATCCTCTGCAGTTTAACATCAACTTGTGTTTTTCTTCATGATGTTCTAGTGCGCTTAAATCTAATTTGCAATTAAGCCTTTTTGATTCCCAAGCAGCGTTTGGCAAAAACTCAGAGAAAATAAAGCTTATCTGTGTGCCCAAGGGTTATTTCACAAAGCAGGATAACAAATCTACCCAGATGACACAGAACCAGCTGAGCTACAATTTATCTGACTTAAATTTAGAAAGTATAAGTTCACCAGGAAGTTAAGGAACATGATCCTGCTCCTGTACAAACACTGCTTTCTGAAATATTCCCCAGTAACTGCATGCAGTTCTCAAAGGGTTAAAGTGCTGTAAATCAACTCTGAGTACTTTCTGTTTTTTCATTAGAGGAACAGCGGAGTACTGCTGCCAATATTCTAAGACTTATACATGGTAAGGAATCACTCCTGTTCACTATAGATAACATGTGATTCAGGGGGAAAGTATTAACCCTTTGAGTGCTGTGCTTGAGCATCATTACTCGCTTCATAAACAGCATCTGATCTCAGCAATAACACGAGTGAGTTTTAATGTGCTTTTGCTTTGCAGACCCTTTGACCAGCCACATGGAGATGGTAACAGAGATTGTCGTTCCCACTGTGTGCACGCTCTCTATATTGCTCAGTGCCATCTTCCTTATGTTCCTGCTGCGGAGGCGGAACTAGACAGGATCTCTTTGAGTGTGCATGTGTACAAACACAAGCATGGACAGACATACATGGCACAAAAAAACCCACAAAACCATAATGTACTTGCATCTCTTCTGCAGGAGATCATGTGTGGACATTAGTTCTTTATTTGGACTGAATTTTATGAGAATAAGTGACTTCATTATTTTGATGTGTAAACAACTCTTGCTGTAAAACATTGGTTTACCTACATTAAAGACGTTGGTACCAGACACTCAAACAGTGTGGATAGCTTTACAACATATGTTGGATTTTACACTACTGCTGTGAAAATTACCATTACAAACAGCACTTGTGGCCTTTTGAGCTTTGTGTTTTCATTTGATTGGTAGTTGTTTGGCAAATATGCTACAAAATAGCTCACATCTGCAACACAGTAGACACAGATACAACAACTGGGATCCAAGGATGCAATCAAAGAACCTAGAACATCTATAAAAGAATGAAAGTCATTCATTTAACATTTGACAAAGATAGTATGGTAACAACAGTAAACCCCACAGTTGTCCCTACGCCTTGTGATGCAATCAATGCAAGGTCATTTGGCACCCCTACATCAAAAGATGTTAATAGCTTTTAAAGAAAACAAAAATGACGAACACTTTCATTGTTCAATTGTGTTTTGCACGAGTTCATGCAAAAGCGATGAAGCTGCAGCACACCACGGTGGAGTAGAAAGCAGTTTCAACACTGTCCCCATTCACTGTTTCATGTAGACAATCTAAAAGAAGCACAGTAAAAGAAATAGTGTTATTTGTTCTTTGTCGCTGTATGGCTTCTAATATATTTGAAGTTGTGCATTGAGATCACCTGTTTGAAAGATGACATGATCAACTAACGGTCTGTCACTGAGCTGTAAGGAAGTCCTGACCTTGCGTGGGCCGTGGCCACTGGACACCTCAACCCCCCACTCCAATGGGTGCTCACTGTGGAGCATGCAAACATGACAGATGAGAGGAAATCTCCCTCTAAAACTTTGCAGTTGGTACATAGCTGGGGTGTGCATCCAGAAGAGATGCATTGCTCAAATAAAACCTTTCATAACATTTTACACAACAAAAGAGGTGAAATTCAGTCACAACACTCATGCCTTCATTCATTCACCTTTCTAACATATTAGTGGGTGAAGCAAATTATTGGTTTGCCTTGCTACATAAAATAAAAAAGTAATTCTAAACTTTCATTCAGTCCTCTGTGGATGTAATGAAATTATCTGAAAAACATTTCAACCCTTACTTCTGGTAGAAATGGCTGATCAACGCAGGATTAATTTGCAGCTTGAATTCATGCTCCTTATCGTATGGATGTGTGTTGTAGTGCCGCAAACATGATCTATAAAAACACATAATTGTGTACTTCAGTATCATCTTCCAGAAAGTACATCGTGCATCAATCACATCATTGTCATAGTCACAGGAAATGAGAAGAACTGCTTTACTGTGTGAGGAGGAAGAGACGGTCATAAGGCAAAGCCAGGAAAGTACTGCAGGTCAAAATCACTTCCAGTAGATGGTGCAGTTTTCTGAGACGGATTACTTGCTCTTGCAGATCAACCTCGGTGCTCAGGTAATAACACTAAAGAGGGACATGTTCAGACTCAGAACATTTTGTCAACAGTCGCTCCAATGTAGAGTCGCCAAAATATTCATGAAGCTTACCAAATGGTTTAGAGTTGTCAGTTCTTCACCTGAGAGATAACCAGTTACAAATAGTTCAATATAAAAGCACTATTTAATTACAATGTGCATTGGGATTAATTATTACACAAAATCAGATGCAAGTTCTTACAGATTTAGAATAAGTCAGAGGTTACCAATGAGGTAGTTAATGTAGTCCTTCCTCATTTTGTCCAGACCCATTTCTAGTAGCATGTGGACAGGTGTGACACCGGTGAGAGACACATGATCGATCTGCTGGTGGTAGGACTGCAGGATGAGTTTGCTGAGGGAGCTGCTGCTGTCTCTGTGAATCTAAAGGAAGTTAAAATAAAACCCAGAATAACCTTTGTTCACTTCTTTTTCCTTATTTTATTTTTTTCATAAAAGTAACTATATACCCAGGGTGTGATGTCGCCGTATCTTAGCGCATCAATAACCATTTTCAGGCAGTCTCGTATGTCTTGATGTGAAGTCACACCTATAACGTTAAACAAGATGGAGGAAAAGATGGAGGATTGTCATTTTTTGGTTATAACATTTAAACCAATAAATCCAGGTACCTTAACAGAGAAGATGACTCTGTGTTTCTTACTCTTTGTCATCAGAACCCACAGCTGCTCCACAAAATCCAAATCGCCTCGCTCCAAGACTGACTTGAAAATGGGAGTGTCTGTCTCAGACTTCAGCTTTTTTGTCTTTCATGAGAATTGAAGAAGATAGTTATTATATTTATTCAGAAAATAATTGAAATTTGGAAGTCCATTATTGTAAGGGGATGATACATTGTAAAATAATTGTACCTCAGCTGGTTTTTCAGCCTGATCCTGGAGTGTCTTTGTATTGTTTTGAAGCTCTAGAAGAATAATAGAAGAAAATAATTCTCTAAACATGCATTAAATCAAAGTGATTTCATATTAATTTAAAAAATCATATACCTTCTAGGAAGGCCTTGGTCAGATTCACAGCTGATTTTCTTTCCAAGTGTTCCATCCATTCTGTTTCACCAGTTCTCAAACCATCAGCAAGAGTCTAAAAATTCTTCAAAATTTAGTTTTTTACTTATAAATGGATGCTCATTTGTTTTAAATTCATATGGGATACAAACCTGAAGAAACTCTAGCTCTCTATAAACCTCAAACACTGGGCTACTCGTGTCCCCACTGGCAACTTTGATATTCTGCATTTGAGCAAAGATAAACAAAGCTAATTCATAAAATATACCTTTTTTTTTTGCATTTAAAAAAGGGGTATGTTTTGAATGAAAATTACTGATGATTACCAGTGTTGCTGTCGAGGACAGAGGTGGGGTCTCAAGGATACTCTCCACGTGGTTCCATTTGAAATCCACATTAACACTACTCTGTGACTCAATCACTGTGTTTTCAACAACAGTGGACCCAAACAAGTTGTACCTGGCATTCCCATTAATCACCATCTGGAGGAATTGGCAGACACAACTCAATGATTATTCATTCACACTGATTTACAAAAGAATTTGCCCACACTAACTCACTGCAGATGGGTGATGCTTTTTCTCGTGCTCTTGTTTAAGCTCATCCAAGGTCATAAGAGCTCTTCTGTCTACAGCTGGGCCTGACAAAAATGATTTTGAATAATAACAGTACTGTACTAGAATCATCAGAATAAGACAGGAGTTCATCAAACTGATACGTAACATAAAAACAATACCTTTACAGGTGACAGAGCATAATTTGATCCCAGATACATTATTGTCTATGGAGACTGTTTCAGCTCCAAGCCAAGTTGTTCCAGCTGGATCGGACATGTCACATCGCACCCACAATGGGTGTAGAGCACAAATGCTGTCCACAACTGTCATATTAGGATTTTGAGATAAAGTGTACCAAGACAACAGCTGCCTGTAAAAAGGGGGACATTTTGATTGTCATGTACGAGAAGTTTGGTACACAGTTTGTACCAGCCAATGAGTAAAAGCTGTAATTCAATTAAGTCTTAAAGTTTTCGTCACCTTGCTTTGTTGATACTGAGTGGCTGTGGACCCAATTCTATTCGGAATGCATTATCAGCATTATCATCAGCTCCATCCTCACCACAATTTGATGTTTCAGTCTCTTCATCAGGTTCATATACATTTGGAACCTTGAGAAATAAACAAGTGAAAAAATAATAAATGGTGAGCATTATGAGAATTTATTAGACATTATGGAAAAACTATCCAAAGTTATATTAGTGTTTCTTGCTTTGCAGGTGAGTGGGGCATACAGATTTCTATTTAAGGTATTTAACGCTGATGCATCCCAGACCTGCATTAGCATGCCAAAAAAAAGCAGTGGCAGCTATCACAAGGTGCTTTTATAAAGGACACACTGATTTCTAAAATGCAAGTCAATACTCATGTTTTTTATGGTACAGGTAGTCCTCAATATATGAACATCTGACTTATGAACATTCATAGATATGAATAACCAGTCGCGGCCTACTGTAGTTTCCCCACCGAACTGTATGGATATCTCACTCGTCTCGTCTCCCCCTCCATTGTTTTTGTACATGTCTCTGTGAGCACCTCTGCGCATTTATCATAGCAAAAGCTAGTGGTATTGTCAAAAAACACAAGGCACAAGGTAAAGAAAAGCACCATTAGACTCCAACCCCAGGGCTGGGGGTCTAATGGTAAGTTGTATTTCGGTACTACAGTATTTTATTTCTGTATGTGTTGCTTTTATGTCCTGTAATTGTTTCTGGTAAGTCTTAGGGAGCAGTAATGGTATTTAAATGACCTCAAATGACAATTATGGATTTAGATTTTAGATTGAATAAATAAGGACTTACAAACAACTCAATTTGTGAACAACCTCTCCTAACCAATTGTGTTCGTAGATCGAGGACTACCTGTACGTTCATATACACATTACAAATTATAACTTACATAGAGCTCTGAGAATCATTGAAGAGTCACAACATTACTCACAGCTTTTTCACACACGAAGACAGGCTGTCTGTCGCAGTACACATTCAGCACAGGTATTCTGTTATCACTGACTTTTGACATTTGAATGTCCTCCTGCAAGAAACAGATACCGTTTCCACTTTATTTCTATCACGTCAATAGGTTATCAATGGGTAGTATTGATTTTGAAACGTGCTACAATCGTAGCCTCTTAATTACCTCATACATAATGCATGGTTCTCTTCCTTCTTGAAGAGACCTTGGAACGAGCGACACAACACAAATAAGTCAGCAATAATAATAATAATAATAATAATAAGAATCACCCTTATTTTAGTTGGATAACAACGTAATAGTTCCTGGGTTAAACAAATAATGAACATAAAGCTAAACATTTACAACTCATTCCGTCTCTTAGAGCGTTCTTTCACGCTGACCAAATTACATGAAAAAACAGCAATTCAAACTTAAACTCACCGTAGAGTATTATATAGCTCCCTGGCATTAGATAGTACTTCTGAACGCATTTTAAGAGGCCAGACTGTGGAGAAAATACAAGGAAATCAAGATTTTAAATACGTCCCGAAGCTTACGCCGTTACTGTTAGGCGTTTGACAGTCGCGCGCTCAAACAGGCAGTGACATCATGAGGTTATAGGTCATCACCTTGTTTTAACTTTACAAATGACATGTTAAATTATATATAATTGTGCAAATTATAATATAATAAAGAACTATAAAATTGAAACAAACAAAACTAAATAAGAATTTGGTGAAAAATATTTACAAGAAAAAATATTTATAGTACACTTTCATCATGAGCCAACATGGCGTAAAGAAATAGTCCCAGCGTCAGGCTCGACCTCAAGGTAATTTTTTTTTTACAGAAAATTGAGAATATGAAGTGAAATATTGTAATTTGTTAACTCTTTATCAATATAAAATAATAATTTGCGTGGTTGTGAGAGGTAAGTCAACGTCGAAAAATTCTGGCGACGGAAGTGAAATCCGTAAAGCGGAGGCGTAAACCGGTCGGGACGATTCACCAACTTCCTTTTTACTGTGGCCGCCATAGCGTGTGGAGCGTTGTTCCCGGCGAGCCGTAAAGTAATCTACGAAAATGGTGAGAAATTGCCCACAATTTTGTTTGTAGTAAGCTTTAGAATGTAGTATGTTTTATTTTATAGTATACAACCCCCGAGGAATACTGTATTTACCGTATTGGGAAAGATTACGTGAAAAGCATGTGGCAGAGCTGGAATGGCCCGGCTAGGGAAGCTAACACGAGGAGCCATTTTGGACGAACAGCTCCGGCTAACGTACACGTGTGACTGAGCTTTCGGTGATATGTTGAAGTGGGCTAATCGATGTTGCTTCTCAGTGACATGTATAAAATTCGACTTTGAAGCCAATATGTACATGAAGCTCTCCCCGGAATATGGTTACTGCAGTCTGTAATGAGACCAAAAAAGTTACGGCATCTTGTTAAGTACCTAAGCAGAATCAAGCTATGCTAAACCATCAGTAGCCTTCTATTAAAACTTTACATTCATGTATGCCTATAGATATAGGTCTGTCCGTGGATCTTAATTTTGATTATGTGCGTGAACCCGAGTTGCACTTAGTTGACGAACCACGAGGTTATATCAGTGACTACGTTAATCTTTTCTCACGTATTTAAGAAGAAACTTTTCTCGCCACTGATATGTAACAATATGCATTATGGTTTTGCCTGCTGTTGAGTCTTCATTCTCCATCCTAGGCCTGTGCCCGACCCTTAATCTCGGTGTATTCCGAGAAAGGAGAATCTGCAGGCAAGAATGTGGTCATGCCTGCTGTGTTCAAGGCTCCAATTCGCCCTGATGTTGTGAATTTTGTTCACACCAACATGCGCAAGAACAACCGTCAGCCTTATGCAGTCAGTGAATTGGCAGGTGAGTGTGTGTCTTCAACTCAGAAGTTTGAGATTTCCATGAGATGGATTTGAGCCCGTGTTGAGAAATTGTGAGTGCTCTGTAATTTTAGTGTAGAACTGTTCTGATCTCAGGTCACCAGACCAGTGCAGAGTCCTGGGGAACCGGAAGAGCTGTGGCCCGTATCCCTCGTGTGAGAGGTGGTGGTACTCACCGCTCTGGGCAGGGTGCTTTTGGAAATGTATCCTTTTCTTGGCATTTAAGAATTAAATATTTGTTTCGTCTTTTTCTTGATTTTTATGTAAACACAATCTGTGTCATGACTTGCACTGATGGTGTAATTTGCGTCAGACTCTGTGACCAATGGCAGTATGCCTGCTGTCATATACTGGTGCAGATGGTTGATGAACAGTAGAGTCTGAGCAAGTGTTAGGCATTACGGTACTGATTGCTTCTTGAGTTGTTAAACTACCTTGACTTTGGTGTAGATGTGTCGTGGAGGTAGAATGTTTGCCCCCACCAAAACCTGGCGCCGCTGGCACCGCAGGATCAATACAACCCAAAAGCGCTACGCAATCTGCTCTGCCGTGGCTGCCTCTGCCATTCCTGCACTTGTGATGTCCAAAGGTAAGCATCAAAAACTCAACATTTGGGACAAAGCTTTTGAAGTAACTTTTTTTTAAATAAACTGTACAGATTAAGTGTTGCGTGATATTTGATTTGCAATGATGGTGTAATTTGCGTCTGATCCTGTGAGCAGTGACAGTTGCCTGCTGTCTTAAAGCTGTCACAGATAATTGATGTGTTCTCAAGTCTGAGCAAACTGGTAACAGTCTTTGACAATCACAGGTAGTATATCTCTGGGTATCTTTTGTTGATTTGATGGTTTTATATTTCAGGACACCGTATTGAGGAAATACCTGAGGTTCCACTGGTGGTTGAAGACAAAGTTGAGGGCTACAAGAAGACCAAGGAGGCCGTGCTCCTGCTGAAAAAAATAAAAGCTTGGAATGACATCAAGAAAGTAAGTTTTCTTGTTTTATGTTTACTTTTATGTTACCACTGCCCAAGGAAGTTCCAACAGAATTTGAGTATATTTTGAAACACTTAACATGAGTCTGACTTTTAATATGGGGTGTGACTTTAAAACGGAAGTTTGGTGTTCCCGGGAGAATTGGATAAGAAGTTCATTAGCTTGTAAAAATTGCATATAAAAGGTACAATATGTATTTCTAATTTCCTTTGTTATTTAATGGCATTAAAAAATGTTGTTCCCAGGTCTACGCTTCTCAGCGCATGCGTGCTGGAAAGGGTAAGATGAGGAATCGCAGGCGCATCCAACGCAGAGGACCGTGCATTATCTACAACCAAGATGCTGGTGTCACCAAAGCCTTCAGAAATATCCCAGGTGTGGCACATGATCAAATGTTTTTAAATGTTTATCAGACATTTAGTAATTTCCATTATTTAAAATGTGCAGTTCACATGCAGTCAGTATTGAAACTGCATTAAGATGCAAGTGAGTCAAAAAGGTCGTAAGTAACGTGCTGTCAAAACCGAGAGCTGTGCATTCATGCAGGGATACAATGATTAGATTCTGCAGTTTCGTGGTACTAGGATAAGTGAAACAGCACTACTCAAACATGTATCTCACACTTTTTCTATATTGTGAAGGCATCACTCTGCAGAATGTCAACAAACTGAACCTCCTGAGGCTTGCACCTGGAGGACATGTTGGACGCTTCTGCATCTGGACAGAAAGTGCTTTCCGCAAACTGGATGAGCTGTACGGAACCTGGCGTAAACCAGCCTCTCTGAAGGTTGGCTACAAGTGAGTGATGGAGCAGCTGCACTGCACAACTAGTTACGATCGCTTTTCAGTGATGAGCTTCCACTTCATGGTCCGTGTTTTTGAAATCCTCTGATATTTAACGAAGTTCTGAGTCTGCACATCACTTGTCTGTTTACAGTTTTCGTTGTTTCCAGAATGTTAAATTGCTGGTGGCTTTTATTTATTTCAGCCTGCCCATGCACAAGATGACCAACACAGACCTGAGCAGGATCTTGAAGAGCGAGGAGATCCAGAAAGCACTTCGTGCACCTGAGTAAGTGTTGTTCAGTTCTTAAGATTTGTTAAAGCTCGCTAGCTATGATGATGATCCACTTCAGGTCCGTGTTTCTGAATCCTGATTATTATGGAAGTCCTGAGTAATGCAAAGCTGATAAGGAACTTTCAGCTCTTTAAGTCCATGTTTTAAGACTGCTATTTTTTTATTTTAGTAAGAAGATCAACCGCAAAGTACTGAAGAAGAACCCTCTGAAGAACCTGAGGATAATGCTCAAGCTGAACCCTTATGCCAAGACAGCAAGACGTCATGCCATCCTCAAGCATGACCCCAAGGTAAGGACATAAAAATGTGAGCTGGAGGCTGTTTTATACTTTAATTGTTGGTGAGCTTGAAGTCTGTTATGATCTCTTCATAGATCAAGGCAAAGATGCTGAAACCCAAGAAGAAGAAGCTACCCAAGAAGGCAGCAGCACCTGCCAAACCCACAGCATAAATCTGGATCTTTTACAGACAGGAGTTCAGTGATAAATAAATCAGCTGATTAAATGAGCCAGACCTCTCATTCAAAAGTTTAATTCACAGGACTTCGTTTCACAAAAGCTTACATCAGTAATTAGTTTGCTCTGTATGGTCACAAGGTCAAGAAAAATGTCAAGCACACAGGCTGAGCAGCAATTATCACAAATAATTTGATCATTAGAAAAGATGATGGCTTATCAGGCAGGCCTGCAGTGTAGCCCCAACAATTGCACAATACATTTTTAATTTAACTTGGTACAGCAGTTTGTTTGCTAATTACAACTATTGATTGCACAACTTTAAAAATTTTAGCGTCATTATAAACATTAAAAATTCAGCCATTAGAGGATCTTGGGTTGACCAGAGAAAGGGCTTTACATTGCTGACCCATGGGTGGGTGTCCCAGGCTGATTTAGTCCTATAGTACTGCACAACCAGCCTGCAAAGTCAACCTGTTCTGCTTCGGACTGTTTGATAAAGGAATGCACCTGAAGAAGAGAGAAGTTGTTCATTAATAATGAGATGAATAGTGAAGGATCCTTGACATGCACACTTACCATCAATTGTTTCAAGTCTGCTCTTTCTGCTGGGTTTTTGATCAAACTGCAGAGGAGACAAAGCAGAGTAGAATGTAGTTCACTTTAACTCCAGCAGGTGACGTGACAAAAACAATGGTAACCAATGGTCTGAAGATTAAAAAACATGTTCACATACCATTTATTGACAAAGTCCTGAAATTCTGAGCCAAATATACCAGGGAGCTTTGGTGGCGGCTGAAAATAGATTTTGTTAGTACTGATCTAATTAAATTGCTGTCAAGTGTACAGGATGTTACCGTTGCTTACCTCATTAACTATGTAATCGAGTAGCTCAAATATGGCCATCGGTGGTCTGCTATCAGATCCATATGCTAGTGTGGTGCAAAAAACAGTGACAATTCATTTCTGTACGAATCATCACATTATAGCTTGCCAATTGATGTTGATGGTCTCATTTTAACAGTATGATATTCAATCAGTTTTAAAGGTGGTATTCAGCTTTTGAAAGCTGAACTGGTGTCGTCTCAGACTTACAGCTGCCTGGGCGCCTAGGGGGCCGTGGCTTTGGGGAAGAACCGGTAGAAGCTGCCTCCCCTTCCACTGGAAAGCCAAAAATCTGTTCCAGTTCCCTCGCATCAGGCGGTGGGATTGGAAAGCGCCCGATGGCCATTTCCACCAGGGACAGACCCATGCTCCAGATGTCTGACTGAACCGAGTAATGGGTGCCCTGTAAACGCTCTGGCTGCAGAACACACATGTCATTAGTCTGGGCAGAACTGACTGTCAAAACAGCAGCATGAAAAAACAGGACAAAGGAAAAGTATGTGAATATGAGTAGTGCAAGTAAAATATTTAAAGCAAAAATTTTGGTGATATGATCCAGTAGAGACCATAAAATTGTCAGTTGTCAGGTTGCCCCCCATTCATTGTTAAATGGTAAGCAGAGAAAATACAGATTGAGGAAATGTTCAAATACAAAATGACCATTTCAGTAGTCCAATGAAATGGAAATAAACTCACATCTCTGCTACCATGAATTAAATTTGCTAACATGAAAATTGAAATTTAATTAGTTTTTGAGAAAATAAAAAGCAAATAAGCTCAGCATAAAATTTGCTCATCAGTGGTATGAATAATGGAAACAGCACAGTTTGTCTCTCCATGTGGTCTGTCTGTTATCACTGATGCTTAAAAGATTTCAGTTGACTCGACAGGATGTCTATAAAATCAGTCACTCTTTGCCGGCGAGACTCAAGTCAGCTGAACTCCAGCTGCTGTAGCCCCATAAACCTCAGCCTTGCCTTTAACAGACTCCCCAAAGAGTGTGTGGGATTGTTGTAACTCACCGACATGTAAGAGCGAGTGCCCACGAAGGAGTTTGCCATGGAGTCTATAAGCTGTCCGCTCACGCCAAAGTCACACAGCTTGATCTCACATCGGGAGTTAACTAAGATGTTGGATGGCTTGACATCTTAAAGAAGGGAATGCAGTACTTAAGAGAGTTGTGTACAAGCGTTCAACAGAAAATGATGAGCTGACTATCCCATGATTATGTGCTTTAACACTTCTTTCATGATTCCTGTGTACGTGCAACACTGAGCGGAACAAAGATCTAGTCTATGCATTTTAAACAGTAATTACTCTGAGATGGTTCAACGCTCTGCCTCACATTATTTCATGGCAAAATAAAGCACATCAAGACTTAAAAAATACTTTGACTTGGGAAATTTTATTTTTAATTGATAATATTTAGTAAATAACAGTCACCTCTGTGCATAATCTTATGCTTCTCCCTCAGGTAGGACAGTCCTTTTATGACCTAGGAAAACAAATATTACATATCAGTCCATTACAAAGTGATCTACGACTATATGCCTCAGTCATAACACAAATTCAACTGTACTCTTGTGACCCTGGTAAGAGAGTTGTTGGAGTTACTCACAGCGATGCTGACTTTTCCAAGGATCTGCTCTGGAATTTTTCCTGCCTTCTTCAAGGACTGGTCCAAGGACCCACCGTCCTACAGTCAGCAAATAAGGCAAACCATATATTATGCATGTATACATCCCATTCCTAATGCAAAGGATTTAACATGATGTTGTCCCACCTGTTGTAACAGCTTCAACAAGGCAGTCAGAGACTGCAACATCCCGCAACCCCCTTGAATTCAAAATTTTACCCTGACCTACATTCACCTAGTTTTCCAAAGGTGAAGGTCATCCTCACATTTTTGTACCTCTGGCTTCCTGAAAATGTTGCTTTTTGTTTTGTGATTAGAGTGGTACCTCTACTTACAAAATTTTCTACATACGAAATTTCTCAGCAGAAAAATATTGCCTCTAGTTACGTAGAAATTTCAACTTCGAAAGGTAAAAATACAGTATGGGCTGATACTCGCAGCTCCCACAGGTTCCTGAACACAACATTCTCAAAGCTGCTCTGCCATTGGCTATTACCTAGTATCTTCCTGACATCCCATTGGCTAAGAGGGACCTCTGTGTGGAGCTAGATCGGTGTTTATATGCAGAGTCCTCGTCATTTGGCTCCCGACCTGTGAGGTGTTCTGATAGTTTTGCGCAAATATACTGTATTAAAGTTTAGACGGAGAAAAGAGGAAAAGAAAAGATGAAGAAAACAGTGTTTTGTCCGTACAAACAAAGCAAGAGATAATAGAAAAGCATGAAAAAAGGATGCGTTAGGCTGATCTCACCAAAGAATATGGCCGTAATGCATCTACAATCGCTATGTTATTAAAACAAAAGGAAGTTTACAGAGTTTAAGGCATTGCGTGGGTGGTTGGAGAAGTTCAAATGGAGGACTGGAATTCACTCTGTTCGGCATCGTGAGATAGGAGCATATGAACCAAAGAGGGCAAAAAATGATGAGGACAGCAGTTAAAAGGTAAATGACTATCATTTTTATTCTTTAGTCTATTCTTTGTTTTTTTATGTTATGCACAACTCTCATTTATTATGTAATAATATAATCGTAACATGTATTTGTTACATGTTTTGACACATTTTTATGCTTTATAAAACCTTTATGTTGGAATTTTTGGGGGCTTGGAACGGATTTGGGCATTTGCACGGAAAACGCGTCTCTACTTAGGAAATTTTCTACTTACGTAATTTCTTCCGGAACCAATTAATTTTGTAAGTAGAGGTACCACTGTATATCTCATCAGGTTTCAGAGATGTGTACCTAAAAATGTGTAAAAGTGGAAATTTGACCTTGACCCAGTTTTTCAAGGTAAAGGTTGTGATCTAATTTTTATCCCCTGGCCTCCTTGAATAAAAATGCCTTTTTTCGTCTCTCTATCTTATCCGGTTCCTGAGATATGTGCAAAAAAATGTACAAAAGTTGAAATTTGACCTTGACCTAGTCTTCTCTAGGTCAAGGTCATCATGTCATTTTCATCCCCTTTGCCGCCTGAGTAATGTTCTTTTTCTTTCATCTTTCTATCTGCAATGGTTGTGAAGATATTTGGATGACGGACAGACGAACAAACAAACACTTGACAGTTACAATACATCACCGCTTCATGGGATGTAAGAACTTCGAGGAAGGCTTTCCACAATCTTTAGAAGTGTGTTTATGGGAACTTCTTAATCATTCTTCAAGAAGGGCATTTGTGAGGACAGATACTAATGTTGAGCGAGAAGGCCCGTGATGGAATTCATTCCAAAGGTGTTCTGTCAGGTTGAGGTCAGGATTCTATGAAGGCCAGTGAAGTTCTTCAACACTAAACTCATTGTTATAGCTTCAAAAGGTGGATCGACATCATGTTAAATCCTTTGTATTAGAAATGGGATCCAACTGAAGTTCATATGAATGTGAAGGCACGTGAGGGAGTACTTTTGGCAATGTAGTGTATATGAACACACACACACACACACACACACACACACAAGCACACACACACACACACACACACACACACACACACACACACACACACACACACACACTCTCTCTCTCTCTCTCTCTCTCTCTCTCTCTCTTTTAGGTAAAACTTCCGTTGAGGGTTTGTATGTAGAAGAGAAAACACTTTCATTACTCCATTAATAAGCATTCAAAGTTGATGTCATGCAAATACATTGGTGACCATTAAATATTAAAGATAAGTACCATATGCTCCATGCAGATGCTGATTTCTCCATCACTGTAGAAAGCTCCGTAAAAGCCCACAATGTAGGGAGAGTTACATTCATGCAGCACCTGCAGTTCCCTAATGATCTGGTTCCTAATGGCTGGTTTGATCTCTAGGTGGATCAGCTAGAACACAAAAGACATCCGGTTTTATTTATGCTCTTGTATCACAGTACATGAACAACAGAAGTCATCCATCTATCAATCACAATCATCTCATCTGCAGCCAGTTATTTGCTGGAGCCTATCTCAGCTGGCTACCGGTCAGAGGCGGGGTATACCCCAAACAAGATGCCAGCTCATCATGAGGCAATAGAAGTTTCAGAGTCTCCCTTTTCTCCACACACACACACACACACACACACACACGCACACACATCTTTATAGCCATCTATTTAGGCAGTGATCAGGGCCACAGCTTACCTTCCTCGCCATAATCAGACCCGAGGGTCTGTGGGAGACCTTGAAGACGACCCCTCCATTGCCTGCGCCTAACTCACAGATCTTCTCAAAGTCATCGTCTTTCAGTTCCCCCACCTTCTGCTTCTGTGTCAGGAAGGCCTCCAGGCGATTCCTTTGCTGTTCATCCAATTCAAGCTCCTCTAGTTTCTTCTGCAGTGCCTCCAAGTTTGTTCTTAGAAGGAATGCAAAGAAATACTGAGTAAAAGATGAGTAATTCATGTATTATTAATGCATGCTGTGGAAAGACGCTTTGCTTATGGTCTTTCCCCAAAGTGATGTGCCGGTCCACGGTGAGTCCAGATCTGTTGCATCAATTATATTATTGACACCTTGGACAAAGTCCAAGTATCATGTCTGATGACGGCTACCACTGCCTGGTCCTCTGGGGGGATGGCAACACAAGCCAGAAAGGAAGGATCTCTGGGTCAGTTTCAATGATTCTTCCCCGATCTCACTATCAGGATGCTCGGAGTTCCCCTGAGCGCTGTTGCTGCTCCCCCGATGCTGTTGTCATGGAGACGCATTGCCTTGAGAAATCAATGGTGGAGTGAACTGCTTTGATATGCCGCTTTATGACCTCTCCTCTTGTCTGTCACGCACTCCAACACAAAGCTGTTGTGTGTTTGTGTGTGTGTGTGTGTGTGTGTGTGTGTTGTGTGTGTGTGTGTAGTGAAAGCCACTGTAAAGTGTTCAAGCAAAGAAATAATACGTAGGTCTGTTTTCCTGCAGTTAAGTCTACAGCTAAGAAATAATCTCTATGTAGGTTTATTAATGTAAAGTGAAGTCATACAGTAACTATGCTTTTTAAATAAATTTAATACGTAGTCACAACTGAGTGGAGAGCAACCAGAAGACAGCAGTGCACCTCATTTGCCACTATACAGCAAAGACAGGGTTAAATGGTTTTATGTTTTTCACAATAGATCTACATATCCATGGAGACGCGGTGCTGAGTTTGAGTTGGTTGTGGGTAGCGTGGGCGTTTTGTCGACAAGAGCTGGGGGTGGAAGAGGCTGGAGATACCAAGAAGAGCAGCCTGAAATGCACTCCACATAATATCTATGTGGGAGGGACTACAGTAGCTGCTGCTCACCACAACCCCCAACCCTCTGGATGCATGCAGAAGACAGCACGATTCTGGCTTTTATATCTCTATCCTCACAGTGTCCAAGGACATTCAGCAGAACATGAATGCAAAAGAGTTCTGGAGATAAATATGGCCATATATTGACAGCGAAAAAACCCGACCATCTGTTAAGAAATATGTGACTGTGAGCTAGAAATAAGTAAAAAGTGATAACTGGATGCGTTATTATTAGAATCTTGTCTTGTGACTTGGGTTTTTACCAACTTTAACTATCAAGTGGCCATGAAACTCCACAAAACATATTTTTGGTAGAATTTGTGAGGATTTCATAGCCCTAGGTGATCCATTTCTGTAAGATAGAATTCTACAAAATCGAAAGTTCTTGATTGTCGTAAATAAACATAAGAGTTCATGGTTTTGATGTCAACATGTATTCCCTTAAAGATGACAGTAAATCTTCTGTTTTCATACAAAGCTTGGGTCACAGTCGACTGCAAAGAGTCCAGCAAATTCAGAATGAGAAACAGGATCAGTACCTCGTCTGTTGGTGACCAGAATCATCAGCTTGAGACAATAAGTGGAACAACAACAAAACTATGAATCAGTGGTGTGTCTGGAGAAGGGAGGATGGTGCTGATGCTGAAAAGAACACCCTACTATCAGTGAATTATGATGGTGGTAATGCTGAGGCTTTTATTTTTTGGGTAAAATGTAATCCATCAAGTATCAGGAAAACACAGTCTCCGAAGAAGATGAAGCTCTGACATCACTGGATGTTCCAAAAAGACTGTGATCCTAAGTAGGCCTCAAAGTTCTCTGAGGTTTGATTTCAGAAGAAGTCCTGGATCACTCTGGAGGAAGTCACAGTGTTTCTTTGGTAGCATTCAAAGAAGGTTGAAACATATAACACAAGAGGAGGATACTGGAGGATTTTGTACTTGGAGAATGGGCTAAGATTTCTCAGGAAGGCTGCCAGAAGTCTTAGGGATGATTTTCATTAGGTGTTCAATCATTTTGATACCGCAGTAAGGAAATACATTTTAATATTTGATTTGTGAAAACACTGGAAATATTGTGTAATATACAGTGATTTAAACTGTACTTATGTGATTTGGTTACTGCAAACAGCTGATGGGTGTTACACATATATGTTACACATACAGTACAGTATATTGTACAAAGAAGGCTACATTTAATTTATCTCTTTTTACAGGATTCTCGGCCAGAAACTATAGCAGCATTTAAAGTGAAGAGAAAGTTATACTTTATAAAGTGTGCAAATCTCTGGAATGCAAACAGGAACAAATATGTCAGGATACGGTTGTCATTTCTAATCCATGAAGATTAAGTACCACAATTTGAAGTCACCAAGTTGGTTAATGCTTTACATCCTTTTCACATACTGTACTGTACTTGTTTGTAGACTTTATTTATTCCTGCAAACATGAAAAGTAACACCTTTCTGAATAATAAAACTATGTGCACATTAAACAGCTACACAGTGAACGTTTGAATTTATAGGATCTTAGGCTTTAAAGAAACTGCATATAGAATGGACAGTTTAATCTAAAAACAGGTTGTTTCTTGTTTGCTCTGAGATCTCCACTGATAACATTACACACTAGGCTGGCGTTGCTTGGGCCACTCAATACACTTTTCCCATGACTGCCAGTCATTTCATGCTGAGCCAGCATTTAGATGCGAGTAATGACAAATCTTTTTCACCAGGGTAGAATTAGACAAAACAGGCAATGCTAATGTCACCAACATGGCCCTCTTGTATACGGGTTCAAATTTCCCAAAGTAATTTGTGATTATTTCTATAAATCCATTTTGAAACAGTATTTTCTCTCCTGTCGTCATCTCATGTCCATACAGTAGAACACTTACACTCCACTGATCTGATTCCGGGTCAAACCACTGTCCAAGCTAGCTGACTGCCATGTCTTCACACTGGATGTGTCAACAGACCACAGCCATTGCTAATCATGTTAGAAACTGCCGTGACACGTCAAGAGGTCTGACGTGCAGGAGGTCTAATAGGTGGAGTTTTGTTGGTAATTACTTGCGGTCAATACAGATAAGAAGGGTAAATGTGTATAAGGTGACGGGCTGTCATCAGCCAAAATAAAATAAGCACTCATGGGAATGGAGCAGTGAAATATAAATAATCATACACTGCAATGTATTTTTAGTAGTTTTAGTAGATTTAATGCATAAGGAATGATAAGTTCCCAGACCGAATCCTGACGACTCACCGAACAGCTGCTGCCCAAGGACTCTTAATTTGTTGGTTCTGTTACCACAGAGGGCTGACCTGATACCTTGAACTGAAGAACATAGTGCCAGAAAAAAAGACACCCCTTTTCACCATGTGAGAACCTACAGATGCCTTTCCATCTTAACTGTGACAGTCCCAAGTATGTATGACACCTCTTTCAGTTCAGCCCGGCTTTTCAATGGCATGCAAATATTTGTCAAATCTTTTGTTTTTATTTTGGTACCTTAAGTCACATTCACAACTATAAAAAAGGAAATACAGTATTTTTTGCACCATAAGGCGCACTGGATTAAAGGCGCACCTTTAATGAATTGTTTATTTTATAATTTATTTAACATGTAAGGCGCATCGGACTATAACGTGCACTGTAAGTTTATGAGAAAATTATAGGCTTTTAGGTGCACTTTATAGTGAGGAGAATACTGTACATAAATATCAAACACTTTAATATTTCTAAACCACTGATAGGTTCAAATCCTTTATCGCTGTCAACAAATTATATTACAGACATTAAAAAAAAACTTTAAAGCATCACTTGTCTTGTAAGTATTCTTTAGTACTCCTTTAATAAGGAGTTTTATTCTATGCAGTGCTAAGGAAAAAATGTGTGCAGACTGTGTGGACATCTTTGTACCTGCAGGCTGGGTTACCTGCCTGAAGCAGCACTGGTTTTTGCTCCAGGCTTCAGGGAGCTGTGGAGATGAAAATATAATTTTACATAAACCACACTTAAGAATAGAAAGTTTGTAATGAGTTGGTCTTCCCAAAAACTTCCTGGTACACACTTAGTTTTTCTGTTTCTTTTTTTCTCACTGTGAAGTATATGTCACACAGCTGCCGACTGAGAGGTCACGTAAGGCTGTGCATTCATGGCTCCCCAGAATCCTAATGAAATCCTTCAGTGTGTGATGAAACAATATTTACTTTATTCATAGCCCATTGAGATTCTTGTTATGGGCATGACGCAACTTGATTTCATCAGCAGCAAGGGCTCTAAAAGTACTGCGGTGTGAGCGCCAAAAATTTTCAGACAGATTATTTATCTGTGTTATCTTTAATGTATTAACCTGTCTCTCCAGAGTGAAACACTCATAAGTCTTTGAAATGGCAGAACATTAGATGGAGAACCATTTTTGAGGGAATTTGCTACTTTAAATGATAATAAATACTATCTGTTTGTATTCAAGATGGCAGGTAAAAAAAGGAGGATGTTGTCAATCAGTACCGGGTAAAATGAGAAAATCCTTGACATAATAATTTAAGACAAATGTTGGTTGCAAATATAATAATACAACATATTATTAAGATATTATTTTGGCTATTGCTTTGTTTGTAATTCACTGAAAAAGACCCAGATGGCCTTCAAATGGATGATCTAATCATGAAACAATAATATTCCACCTCTGCAACATATTAGAGAACTGCCAACACGAGGATGAAATGTTATGTAATCCTCTTCTCCACTGGTCCATCTAGCTGCTGGACTGACTGCTATTTTCTCAGTGAACCGAGAACTAGAAGAAAATGGAGTCACAAAAGTTCAATATCTCCATCACAACACAGTTTTGTCAAATGATGGTTGGAACAAGCTAATGTAAAAATTTAGAGCACTTTAAAGCACTGCTTCTCTGCAGTGGTTGGTCACATTCATACCACAGAGAGATCATATCTGCTGTCTCTGAAAAGATTTGTGAATACTTGTAAAACTATAAATGGAATTAGCAGCTGTAATATTTAAAGTAAACTAATTAACAACTAAAAATTAATTTACAAACTAACACACTTTCACTACTGCCAAGAAAACCAGAACTATTAAAAAAAAACCTATCCCTACTATGTCAAAACAATGATCTGCAGCAACAATCTAAGGGTACAGCACACATTGAGGTGATGTCACCACAATGTTGTGTCTTTACTGGGATCTGGATCACATCAGATTAAATAACAGGTGACTAGCTAACTCCGTGTCCCTGGAAACGTCTGGTATTTGGACTCTGATGAGATGTTTATCACCATGAGTAGAGAACAAAATTATGACTTTTTATAATGGTTTAACCAAAGTATTTTGCCTGAGGCAGTTCCATGTTTTGTCCTTTCTCAGATGCGACATTGTGACCCAAGAAATATTACCCGCCTACAAAGATCTGCACCAGACTGAACGTTTTGGTGGGACATCATATGCTATTCATACCAAAAAAATTTCATTTTTATCATTTCTATCCATAATATATTAACTACATGTTAAAAAAAATCTGTATTTTGCAACATTGTAGTGAAGAAGTGACCCAGAACGTGAATCTATGACTGGATCCAGTTCAAAATGAAATAAATGCTTTCTCAGGTCCATTTACTGATGTTTCTGAAATATCTTGTCAATTAGTAAACAGACTAACAGAAAAAACAATCTCCTCCAGTTCTCACTAGAGTTTGTCTCACTCATAAACCACAAAAATGCTTCATTGGTGTCTTCTTCTGATCTTCTGTTTTAACAGCTGTTCCTCAGATGTGAAGACTCACTTCTATTATTTGTTTTTTTATTATTATTATTATTATTATTATTATTCAAACCTGACCATCAAATCAGTAATATCAAGTATTCTCTGTTACGACATTTACTCTCACAGAAAATTCTGTTTGATGGTTATAACTTGCGCTTGGGGGCAGTTTGCTTTTACAAATTTCTTACATTTGATGGTATAAATGATTCATGAATAAAAGCCAACTGGGTAATGAAGAATTCGTGTTTCACTTCTACTGCTCTTTCGAATTATGAGCTTTTTGTACATTACACCCTGGGCTCTTGGATTTTAGATAATCAATGATTCCATTATTCAAAAACCATTTCCATACATATGAATCGATAAAAATGAAGGCGACCATTAGTTGGAGCCCAAACCACACATATAAACCTGGGGCAGAGATTGAATTTCAGACCTGAGAGAGAAGTTCATCCATCTAAGTATATTTTATTGCAGTAGTCTTTATTATATATATTGAACACGTATGTTCCACCGGGGATCAATCAGTCATACATAACCCTCCTTCAGGTAGGACGCGTGTAGGAAATGGATCAGGACACTCACTCTGTGGCTCCGGTGCCGTTGATAGTGTTCCCATCGGGGATCGGGTTGAGCTGGATCGGCTCTGGCTTCCTTCTCTTCTGCATGTTTCACGGTGGAGAGCAGCTGGCGTGAAAAAACACTCGAGCTGCGTGGACGCAAAGCGGCAGAGAGCGCGGAGGGATGGCGCGCACACACGGGCTACACGGACCGACACGGGGAGGCTGTCCGCCTGGAAGTCATCAGCTGGAGCCGCTGATGTTCTTCTTAATGGGTGGATGTGAATGATCCGGAGAAGAACGTCACCGAAATGTTTACCTTCAGCTTCCGGACAGTATTTCTGCCGTGGGACAGCGCCCCCCTCTGCTGGTGATGGGTGGTGGTGTACGGGAGTTAAATTGGACTCCATCCGGCACACTGTCACAAATCACAGCCCGGGAAATGTGTGCAAGTGGATCAGCCAAAAATAATCAGTTGATCAATACAAAGCAACTCATGAGTGCCCTCTGATCAATACAATACAAGAAGTGAGACAATTGAAATGTTTTCTGAATAGGAAAATTCACCCACGCTTTCCAGGAATTGTCAAACATTAAAAGATTCTGAACAGAAAATGTAGGTTTGTGCTTGATGTTTTTGTTGACACTCGCAGGTCTTTTATTCGTGACCAGAAGAGTAATTTGTATTTCACCTAGACTCACTTGGAGAGCCATCAAGCCAGGATTGTGCCTTGATTGTGCATCTGATGCTTCTGGTGCAGCTGGTAAAGATGGTGAGGACGGTGCAGCTGGCCAGAGTCTGCAGTGAGACAATCAGGAACAGTCTGGCCAGCTCATAGGGATGAAACACTATCTTTCTAAAAAAGTATCCATAAATGCCATGAAAGTATATAATATTATATTATAGCTTACATTAAGGTCATATTCCGCCATGGAGACTTGTTGATTATATGCTTTCTACTGAGTATGCTTTGGTTCTTATTTCAGAATTAGTTACAAAAAATCTACAAAACATTAAGAATTTCAAGCCATTTGAATAAAGAAGAGGATGATAGGAGTCACTAAGTGCTTTATGGACTTGTGTCGACCAACAAAAAAGCAAATGCAAATAAACTCAAACCAGAAATGAAATATTGTAAATACCACTTTGTCTGCTTGCCACTGCAATGTGGAAATCTCTGTGATTCTTTAATATTTTTACCATTTTCACGCTCAGAACGTTTGCCTCCTTGAGGAAAGCTGGACTCCTTTTGTTACACATTTTGTTCAGAATTTTTATGGACAGAATTCCTTTCTCCAGCAACGGCACAGAAGATGTCCAATCTTGTAGACTTAGGTTTCTTTCTCTGCTTCAATTTTTTTTTTCAGCTGTGATGTTATGATGCCACAACCTCTGTCATGGTGTCATCTGAACAGTTTGCTGCTGAGTGTGAAGCAACAGGGATGAGAATCAGCACCTCCATTCCAAGGTCATGAATCTCAGTTGGAGAAGGATGGCATGCTCTCTCCAGGTCAGGGGTGATTTGCTTCCACCTGGAACTCAGCTGCAAGGCAAAGCTCTTGATTTTCATCAGTTAATCAACGTTTCTACCTTCACCAATGGTCACAGACTCAAGCAGCTGAAGTGGGCTTCCTCCACTGGGAGACTGGACAGAGAAAGGGTGAAAGAGCTCAGCCATTTGGGAGGAGCTCGGAGTGGTGCTGATGCCCTCGGATGCCTACCTGAGGAGGTGTTCCAGGAATGTCTTGTTGGGAGGAAAAGGTGGGGTAGACCCAGGATAGACTGGAGGAATTCTTCATCTGGATTAGCCCCAGAACTTAACCTGTTTAACCTCTGCTAAAACAACTAATCAGATCTAGGAGAGAATGCTTTCATCAGTTGACCAGAGAGTATAACCTTTCTTTAAGGATGACTCACCAGCTGTCAGCCTGACCGTTCCATATGGATTAGATATCGAGCACTATCTGAAAATTGTTATTGTTTTTACACATTGTCCCGGCAAACATAAGGCCACTGAGATGTGCAACGATTACCTAAAGTTTCTTGGTCTCAAAATCCTATTATTCTTAAGTGACAAAGTTTGACAGAGATGATAAATGGTTTTTAAATTTTAATAAATAAATAAATAATAAGCTCACTTCCCCCCTTACCTCAATCATTCATCCAGCTCTTACTGTAACTGACCCAGACATAGGTAAAGGTAGCATAAATCTTAAAAATATAGCACAGTGCCAAAATGAAAGTAAATATATTAAAGTTTAAATTTGATACAGTTTTATTAAAAGATACAATATATCAAACTTATATACAGTATATATCAAATGTTGTCATACTTGATCAAATGAAAACATTTCATATTTTTTCACTGACTTGTACTGGGATTCATGTAGTTCTCTGTTGAGTTTGACATGACTGTCCAAGAGATTTTTTCACATTTAAATAAAAGGAAATATATGGAGACACACACTATGGTGCAAAATACTAGAGAATATAAGAGTGTCAAAATGTCCATAATGCAGGGCTGTATTTTTTCAAAGACATTCCTTGGTGTTGCAGAGATACTAAAGTTGGACTAGCTGGCGAACAGCTAGTCACCCCCCTACCCCCCACCCCCTGTTTTAACTCTCAATCTGAGTAGACTTGAGTCAGACCTGGTGCCATTAGCTGATGAGTAGTACCCACAGCAGAGAGTACAATTCACAACTCAAAGCTGTTAGTGGCCATTTTGACAGGTGGGTAATTATTATTGTTAATACTTATGATTCCACCTTTGAAGCTATACTTGAATGTTCCAGCCCTTCTGTGAAGATTGATGGCAGCACAGTTTGGCATTAGGAGTTCTCACATCTGTCTAATAAAGAAACTAGGTTCCTCTACTCTCACCTTTACTCTAAATTTAAAATGTTCATGTACAAGCAGAACAAGGCAGTCACAGACTGCAATATCCCGCGACACCTTTGAATCCAAAATTTTACCCTGACCTACTTTCATAATGGTCGCAGCAATGAATGCTTGATGTGTACCTGAATAGATATAAAAGGGAAAGTTTGCCCTTGACCTAGTTTTCTCAAGGTCAATGTTGTGATCAAATTTTCATCCCCTTGCCTCCCTGAATAAAACACCTTTTGTTTTGTCTTTCTGTCTTATCTTCTTGAGGTACAGGCAAAAAATGTACAAAATTAAAATTTGACCTTGACCTAGTTTTCTCAAGGTCAAGATCATCATCTCATTTTCATCCCCTTTGCTGCCCAAGTAATGTGGTTTTTGTTTCATCTTTCTATCTGCAATGGTTGTGAAGATATTTGGATGACGAACAGACGAACAAACAAACTCTGACAATTACAATACATCACCACTTCGCGGGATGTAATCATCTCATTACATCCCGCTTCAAAGCGGCAATGTATTGTAATATTTAATGCTTTGATCTATGAAAGTAGGTCAGGGTAAAATTTTGAATGCAGGGATGTCACGGGATGTTGCAGTCTCTGACTGCCTTGGTTCTACTTCATTCTTTGGAAGTCAGTCATAGTTTCCACATTATAAACTCTGTCTGTGAAGCGGGAAACATGTTGGGCCAGACAGTTAAACCTTTGAAGTGAATCATACATATGAATTTTCCTGTGTGAGGGAAAGAGCGGATTTAATTTTAATTAACTTTCTTTGTAGAAAAATTCTATTAAATCCAAAGTATTATTTAAAGCATATATATTTTTATATGTTTTAACGTCTCTGGAGAGGATGTTTCCACATCAGTGTCTCTGCTGCAGTGGATAATCCAGTATCTTTGCTGTCAATAAATTTTATGGGCATGATTTCAGTGTTAGAGAGCAGTTAAAGTAAAAACCATTGACTTGGAGTTCTGTGGATTATCCAGAGTAGTGGAGACTGTTTATGTTGCTCCAAATATGTTGTGTTTCTTGAATTACACATTTTAAAACTGTGAACACCACAAATTAAACAAGACAGCACTCAGAGTACACTTAACTCTAGCAGCTCTAGTCTCATTAAATATTAAGACTTTTCAGAACAAGAAGCAAGAAAAACTCATAGTAAATGTCATCAGACAGATATTGATTTTCCAACCAAAAATTTAAACATGAATTAATATTTACTTTAAAAAAAAAAAATTGCTGTGGAGCACCTAAACCTACTTTTTTGTTACAATGAGAGTGACTTCTTATGTTTTTAGCATCAGCTATTTTTTTTATTTATTAAGAAATGCAGTAAATTATTAAACTAAACACTATCGGTGAGAGAAACCATTTCCAATCCAGTCTGGATACAAATTTGCATAAAATTTAGGCCTATCTCTCCACAAAATGTCACCGAAATCCATTTAAACCCTTCAGATGTTCTGTACACAGGCAGACGCGAAGATCACGTAACCTCCATTACAGTCCTCTCCATTTTAATGCAACAGAGCTTTTAGAAGCAGGTCTCAAATGAAAAATCTCCCCAAATATATGTTCATGATCGTACTCTTAACGTCTACTAATCAGCTTGTCAAACTCTTTAAGTCAATCATTTCATTTCTTTAAAACCTGAAATGTTGTATAACTTCAAGTTTGTTGTTTCTTGTTTGTTGTTTCTTGTTTCTTGTTCAACCCAGGTGTAGCGGCTATGGACCAACTCTCCATCTAGCCTTGCAATTTCGTTGTACCATCTGTGTATAATGACAAATAAAGATCTTTGTTCTTCTTTCCTCTTCTTTAAAATAAGTCATTTAGTATACTGACCCTTGAATCAGAAAGAGAGAAAACAGTAATATGTCAGGAATAACTACACAGCACATTTAGGATGATGGAAACTGAATTTCATCAGATGTCATAACGGCCACCAGCAGCACTATGCCTTAAATCCAGTGATATTTATGCGACAGACATTGAGGTGCTGCGCTACGCCACAAGGAGACAGCAGATGAGACATAAAAGGAACAAGCACAGAAACACTGATTGAGGACGAGCTGCAGTGCTGGAAACCCAGAATACGCTTTGTCTTGTTTGATACTGTGGATTTGTTGCCTCATCCACTACTACTTTGTTTGGAGACTTTGGGATTTATGGTCAGGGATTACAGCAGACCACAAAAGAGCCGTCTGAGGCGACAGATAAAAGCAGGCTGTTGCTCCAAAAGAGAAGAGAGGACAACATTCAAATCAGTCCAATGACTAAGACAGATATTTTGCAACAGGATGGAACAGTCAGGGTAGGACATGTGGGGAGTCATTCACTTATTTTACTTACTGAAATAACTTTTATAATAGGTATTATTTCTTTTATAGTGTTTGATAGAATCTCATGTGAAGTTAGTGTTTCCTTTCTCACTTTGGATTTAACAGAGTCACCTGTTACACAACCTGTTGTTTCCTTCGGGTTTACTTCACCTTGTGAGTTCTTCCAGTTTGCAGGAGCACAGTATAAGCATTGGTGGGAAAAAAATGTACTACTACTACTTTTTAAATGCCTGAAATTTGTTTTGGTGACTACGCCTCTTTTTTTTTAGTTTCTCGCACTGATGCAAACATTCATTGAAAAAGATTACAGGTACTTTAAAAGATATATAAATTGAACAGGTTACATTTGGACAAATAATCAAGCATGAAAACAATAAAAAAAGATGAAAGAAAGAATTTTGCTTCAAGAGTATTTAAAAATTCAGAATAAAGGAATAAATAAAGTAGAAATTATTTTCCAATTCTTGAGAGATACATTAGATTTTCATGTTTTGTCTCTTACCCAGCCACCGTGGGAATGTGGTTCTGCGGCCCTCTGTTTGAGTAAGATAATTCAACAAGCTAACACAGATGCTCAGCAACATTGTCTATTTTTTCTTTTGGGCAGATGTAGTTTATCTGGTGTAGGGCCAAAGGCGGCACACAGAGGACTGAATGCACTCAGTGTGACTGCAAACATATTTCTGATAAAGTAGGAAAAGCTGGGCTGAAGCTGAACACGTACGAGTAAATGACTGAAATATGAACTCACATACAAGTTGGAGGATTGCATGTTTGGTTTCAGTTCAAGGCAAACATATGGAGAGAGCACCCGTCTAGTGCCATACACACAGTGGTGAAACTAAATTCATACTTAACTTTCATTTATTTCATTTCTGCTATTACATACCATTTGTCACTTCCACTCTGCTACATTTGAGTGCGTATCTATAGTCATTTTACACATGGAGAGATCGCAAAATAATATAATTATTTCATTTAATTCAATCACTTCCAACCATATCTAAGGAAAAAAATTAAAAAAGAAAACTTGACTGATTACCTTGGCCAAAGAGGTAATGTTTTTGACAGGGCAATTACAAGATTTTTACTTCTGATTTTGTAGCTAATACCTACAATTGTTGGACAGAAAAGCACAAAGTGACCCGACTAGACCTACCACACATCATACATGGTTTGTATCCAAGGAAATCCAGCAAATAATAATAGAGGTTGTCTGGCAATGATACAGTGCTGTTTCAGTTTGGTTGATTTGACCAATCCTCAAGGGTTATTGAGCTGCATCATCAGTTACATTTTCTTGAATAACTAACAAATGAATAGTGATCTTGTATTGATTCCAAATTAGAGGGGTAGCCAGTCATCCTTAGTTGTTATGTAAGTCAAAGTATCATAGGACCGTTATATTCATGTTCATTGATGATAGACGCTGAGCTGCCTCAGTGTGTGGTCCGGCTCTCTGAGTGATGTCTACTTTTATGCAACATGGGGAGTTTATCCCTCTCTGCTGAAGCTTTGGGCTTCTGCTTGTGATTTTCCTAGCAGAGAATGAGGGTGGACAGTAGGCAAAGATCCACAATATTCATATCGCTGCAATATATCACTTCATATATACAAACCGCTGTGTCCACTTGTTACTTTTTTGTTCTGGATTGTTTTACAATAAAGAAAATGTAGTATGTGCGTGTGTGCATGTGTGTTTGTGTTTGTGTATGTATATACAGTATATATGTATATATATACTGTATATAAGTATACATATACAGTGTGTGTGTGTGTATATATATATATATATATATATATATATATATATATATATATATATATATATATAGAGAGAGAGAGAGAGAGAGAGAGAGAGAGTATACTTAAATTTTCTATACTATTTATAGTATAGAAAATTTAAGTAAGTAATTCAGTGCCAGGACTCTAAATTTACCATGCGGAAAATCAATAGACGAATCTTGTCATCCCTGGGAAACATTAGAATTGGGAAGTGTGAGCTTACTGATGCCTGAAACATCAGTCTGTCAAGACTCTCTAAAGCTTTAAGATGGAGTGTCTGTCTGTCACCAAGAGGTGAGGATCTTTTCAGACAGGTGGAGCTGTTACAATTACTTGAATACAAAGAAAAGTCATTCAGCCTAATCTAACTTGATGTTTTATATTATTTATTTTCTTTCTTTCTTTCTTTCTCATTCACACATTCACAAGATAACAGAAGTTTGTTGTGTGTGTGTGTGTGTGTGTGTGTGTGTGTGTGTGTGTGTGTGTGTGTGTGTGTGTGTGTGTGTGTGTGTGTGTGTTTGTGTGTGTATAAAGGTGTAGGGCTTGGGGGTAGGGGGGTGGGGGGCGTGTAGGATCAGCATCAGCGCCCATGACGTCACCACAGTTTAAAGTGGGCCGCGCTTCACCCCGTGAGGAAGAGGAGAGAGACAGAGGAGGGAGGACGCAGCGGCGGCAGCTCACACCACACACCACCGCTGAGTCCAGCACTTTGCTGTGTGATGAAACAAACCAGTCTGAACTCCACAAACAACCGAAGCTGCTCCAGGCTGCGAGTTTCCTGCGCAAATTAAAGATGGAAGACCTCGTAACGCAGCGGACCCGCTGAATTGAGCTTTGTTTAGGGCGAGAACTTTAAATCTCAAGTCTCCTGGAAGGTGAGTTCAAATTCATTTGGAAGGAAACGGAGAAACAAACGTTCACTTAATCGACGGAGGCTTCTGATAATGCAGACGCCAGTAACCATCGACTGTGTGTGTGTGTGTGTGTGATTGTGTGTGTGTGTGTGGTGGCTTTGCAGCTGTTTTACTGAGATAAATAGATTTTGTCATCTGTTTGTGTTTATGAAGAGGCCCGCAGCAACTTGGAAATCATTGCAGCCTGCTTTATATGACAAATTGTGCTTTCTAATTAATTAGGCTATTGGAGAGTCTATCCCATGGAAATGAGAATGCTTTGCCAAAGAACAGGACTGGATAGTTTTATAATCCACTGCAGCCATGCACTGTCTTTTGCATGCCTCATAGTCTGAATGTTCTGCCAGGAAGAGATTTAAAAGCTTGTTGCAATGTAGTGGGTGCTTATAATAATAATTATAATAATAATAATATAGACGTTTGTTGTGTTTAAGTACCTCAAGTTGTAATTGATAATTCTCAAAATCATCATTCATTTCTTGGTTTCTATTAAGTTTCCCATCAGACACTTATGAAATGCAATGGTTTCCAAGTCCAGTATAACTGTCTCGATGAAAAGTTCAGGTAATCTGGTGTCCTTCAATGTCAAGGGTGAGGAGAGAATCCAGAGGCAATCCACCAGTGCTGAACATTCTGATTCACACGGGATAATCATATGCAGTATACTTGAGGGCCACTAGATGGCAACAGAGTGCAAGCTAAAGCAGCTGGTTAAACTTGCATTTGTCTGCCAGTCAATGAATAGATTGGCACCATGGATTAATAATGAAATTATAACTGCCGCTGATTTTCTCTCAGGAAAAATAAACAGATTATGAAAGCTTTTATTACACCAATGATTTTTTTTGTTTGTATCAGATTTGTGGCAGATCTGGTGAAAATCTTTCCATTAGTTGTTGTGTTGTTGTGCAGGGGCACCCTGTGGCCCATACACAACATCAACATCTGCATTGAAGTAATTTGTCATGTTTTAAAATTACTTCTCTAATAGAATTAAGGGGACATACATTTGTTCTGACTCTGAGATCAATACTTAGTTATGAAACACGTTTTTAAATAATTAGATGTGCTTGTTCTATGTTTCGTTTGATGACTTCAGGTTGTTGTTGTTTTAATTTTTGTGGCTACACATTTAGTCTTCAATCAATTCTGAATTTGAGCTTTGTTCTTTTCCCCTCACATAACTAACAATGACAGTGAATCTGTATGCACAACTAATTCACATTCTCCAAAGCCAGTTCTAATTTAGAATTACTTTGCACCTTTACATAAAAATTATTTTCTATTTTTTATGACTTCCATATCAATATATATGATTAATATGACAAGATGTGGAAATTCACTTTTTAAAATTTTTTTTTTTTTGGATAAAAACAGTCTATGTCTGAAACCTTGTTTGACGTGATCAGTAAAAATATTATTTCTGCTTTGCAATTCATTTTCAAGTTAACCTAGTTGGTTTTAATTTTGTTTATTTTAACTTGAAAATAGGATAATGTTTTTAGTCATGCAGTTAATCTGATAAATTATATAACCCCCTTATTTAAAAATAATTCAGTCGTCTATTGACAACATTATTCGGTCAAAGGATTTTTTATCACAATTACTGTGTGCAGCAATGTGAAAAATAATGCACATCAATAACTGTAATGTAATTCTAAAAATATTCCTTTGCGTGTGCGGATCATTTATTTATATTGATAGTGCATGTTTTTTCTGTGACTCACAACAACAGTGTCAGTCTGCCGAGGATGGCGAGCCCCTGGAACTACTCTAACATGATAAATGAACTTGAAGTTGTTTCCCCCTTCTAATTAAACGACCATTCATTAAATGTGGTGATATGTATATTGTTGTTGTTGTCTACCATCTGGTGGCCCTCCAGTGTTAGAGTTGTTCAAGCTGTGATTTTATACAACTTTTTCCAGCAACGAGAGGTCATGCTGCCAGTAAACAAATTGATACTCAGTTCAGCTTCAGTGGCCCAGCCCTCAGAAGAGCCAAGGACTGCATTTGCCACAGAGCCACCGTGAATTCTAAAGTAATTTAATGAAAAGCGAGTAGACACATCTTTGTCTCATTTTCTGAGCTTCTCTAAAGGAGCATATCCCTCAAGGACACAAAGGTGTCTTGTGTACTTGACAGTTTGGT
The DNA here is from genome assembly GCF_040054535.1 of Antennarius striatus. NCBI lineage: Eukaryota > Metazoa > Chordata > Actinopteri > Lophiiformes > Antennariidae > Antennarius > Antennarius striatus. The sequence continues at coordinate 8,965,223 of NC_090779.1, forward strand.
TCTTAATATGTGCACTTTACAGTCTAGTGAACCCATTCAACTTGAAACTCTGATGTTTGTTTCAATCAATATGTTTAATTAGTGCTGATTAATGAATGAGTATGGCTGTGGAAGGCTAACAACCTCAACTCCCTTCGCATTGATTTGTTCAATCGGCAAATAGGCAGAAACTGATTTTCGTGAACAGAAATTTTATTTTAGCAATTCACAATGTAGATTAGACATAGAGAGAGAATACCTCAGATGAGTGTGTAAACACAACTTACATTTCCTTTTGAGTCAGAGGAAAGAAATTCATTATTTGATTATTCAATAAATTCAATTAACACTTGATGAGTTGGTGGTTTGGACTCGCAAGCTCAATAATCTCTTAATTACATGTGAATTAAAAGATTTGAAAAGCCTCATTAGCATCTGTGCTAAGCAATAGTTTCCCTCACAGGCCAGATATGTTGCTGCTTGTGTGAATAGTCTCCAGCTGCATCTTGGGACGTGTAGCACACACAGTGAGAAGAGGCATAATGAATGTGTTGAGTCCACTTCACAAAGGCAAATCATAATAGTCAGCTCAGCTTTATAAATGTGACACGGAATGGGAGAACTACATGTAAACACCTCGCTATGCTATAATATTTTGAGGCAGTGTTTCTTGAGTTTGTTGTTTTGAACACAGCTCTCTGTCAAGGCCCTTCAGATGTAAGAGCTCCAATGACCTTTATTCTGCAAATTAAGCTGTTTTTGCGTTGCGCTGACTGATAGATCTTATTATTTCTGCAAAAGTGCATTGAACATTGAGAAATACCCTGGGGCCACAAGCAACTGCATTAACAAAAGTTAATGAAACATACGGAGGCTGGAGTTGGACTTAGCTTGACTTTTAAAAAGTGTGGCATTTACATTTTGTGTATCTGTGTAGAGGCATTGACGACACAACACGGCATGTGCTCCCATCTTATCTCTTTTCTTAGTCTGTCCACATATTTATGCTGCAACCTGTGCTGCATTATTTGATTGGAAAACCAAGGCACAGGCGTGTTTAAAGTCTTTTTCATTTGCTGAGAGTCTGGACTGTGAAGAAGAGTCAGTGTTGTACAAGCTTTGTATCACCACAGAGTTGCAAAAGTGCAAGGTGGTGCAAAAATTCTATGACCACAACATTTTACTCATAGCTAGAATTTAAAAGAAAGGAGAAATCTGCAATTTAAATTCAGCCTCAATTCCATTGTAGCTGTCCCAAAGGTCTCCCCATGTCTGCATCTGATTATGCTTGCATATATTTAATTAATAATTTGAGATGCACGGCATTGATGTCAGTACAGCGCAATAGATTTGATGCTGATGTCCAGCCTCAGCCTCTATGAGAGGCGCAGAAATGATGAGCTCAGGTAGATTTCAGATACGGGAGCTCCACCGTAGAGCTGTGATAATCCCCCCTCCCTCAGGTGCAACCACTCCTGGGGAGGAATGCCATGGACTGCAGTTCACAATTAATGCTTGGCTATGGTCTGATTAATGCACTCATCAGTTCTTTTCTTGTTTGTTTTAATGACAAGCATGTCCCTTGTGGCTATATTGTGACTTTTTGCAAATACTGCTGATGCATTCACTGCCTTTCACCTTCCTGTTTTGTTTTTGTGTGTTGTACAGAGACCGCTGCAATAAAGCATGAGTCTTAGAACATGACTAGGCTGTCAGTTACAGTACAGAGAACTGCATGACATATTTTCCAGCGGAGGTACAGGAAATACACAAACTGAAGAGATGAGCAGTGATTAGATCCCAGTGCGGCAGGATGTGTTGTCCTTTGTTGATAAGACCATTATTCATCTTTATGCCTTAGACAGCAAAAAATTCACCTTTTCTCTCAAGCCTATGCATGTCATGCTTGGTTTACTCACCATTTTACTTTTACAGTTGAGTTGAATGACTTGTAATTACTGCAGAGCTGAAAAATAATTTTATCTCTTATTTAGCCTGTAAGGAAAAAAAAAAGATATTCAAGCGGTCCTCTTACATTTTCGCTAATTTCTTCTCTTGACAACTGAGATTATTGGGAGTAAGTAGAGAATTGAAATATGGTCCCTCAGAAATATGCTGAAATTTAATATTTAATATAAATTTGACAACCTCAAAAAGGTGCTGAGAAGCACTAAGTGTTTTTTTAAAATGTTGAGAAAATCAGTTAAAATAGATGTGATTTCACTCAAGCATTTCCCAGCATCCCACAGTGTGAACTTCAAATGAGTCAAGCTCAGTGTGAGAGGTTTGAAATTTACACTTTGCATAAAACAGTAAAGTGGACACGAGCCAATGTGGACATGTGATTGTTAGATGGGTGTATTTAATGACCACAGTCACCCCTGTATGTACAGTATGTCTCTGCTCCGGAGCTGACATGGGAATGACTATTTGTATTTCATATCGCACAGTACTTCTGTAACTTCGATGATGGACGATCATTATTCTGACAAATGTAGACGTCACATTTGGCCATCTATATGATTGATTTTTAAATTGGACAAGTGATTCATTGTGCTCAACTGTCCGTTTAGAGTGTGATGACTATTGGAGTGTGGTACCTTGCCTGTGGCACCTTTCAGAGAGATAGCTGATCAGTGTATTTACATGTGCATTCTGTTTCACTCTCACGGTGTGTTTGTGTGTGTGTGTGTGTGTGTGTGTGTGTGTGTGTGTGTGTGAGAGAGAGAGAGAGAGAGAGAGAGAGAGAGAGAGAGAGAGAGAGAGAGACAGAGATCATGATATTATTGATTCCAAACGGAGATGCTTGCTTGCATACACTCCGTTTCACTGGTGCTGTGTGGATACCTGACCTTCAACACTTTGCTGACACGTCTCAGCTGCGCACCACGTTGGTCCTGTTTAGTGATTGTTGTTGGTACATCTCCTCTCATCCTGTCTGATCAGTTCCAGTGAGCAGAATCTGGCCCGTTTTCAAAGTCCAGTGATGGATCCTTGTGCTATCAGTGAGGCGCTTTGAGCCTTATAACATAAAGCCCCTGCGCTTATTCAGCAGCCCTTGCTTGTGATCAATGGCCAGCAGTCAGGACAGTGAATGGAGCATAGATTGAACCACATCTGGGATTTGGATGCTGAATAACTGCCTACTCAACAGGGGTGACTCATGAATAATACACGTGGCCATCTGAGTGTCTCATCTCATTTGCCCCCTCATAGGCAATGCTTTTTCACTCAGACTTGTCCAGAGAGCAGAAGGTAAGGGCACAAATACTTGGCAGCCCCAGTAGCTGCATCAGGCAGTCTGCCTGACAGAATAATGGAACACAGGCAGAAATGGAAGCAAGTTATGATATGAGAATCATTCGATCTTGCAGGTGATTCACAGCCTGTCTGGTTTTCTATTTCTTGATGATATTCACTCAGTTGTGATACAATATATGACACAATTAAATAAAATTGTTACTAGAATTCTACATATTTAAGTCACATACATGATTTTGTCTAATACATTTCAGTGTCCATTCACTAAATAGCTCTTTTGTGTAACTGAACATTCACATTTTGTAACCTAGCGCCTCTGATTGGATTCCATGCAGTTATTGCTATTGGTAGTTTCATTGAAGCCTATCATATTAGTGATGAAAACAAGCATTTTCTTTGTGTATTCATTTGGCAGGCTTAACTGCTACACAAGCACTCTTCTCTTTTTTGTTCAGTTTTTAATGTATTCAGTCTAAGTAGGCGTATTTTGCTCAAGTGGATTCAAGGACATTTGACAGGTCATAGTGGCAAAAATTGGGCATATGTCTTTAATGCGAACCCGGCTGACTGAGCTCTTATTTTACCAAACTGAGATCACCTGGTTGTACAACGGCCAGCCTTTGCAAGCAGCGGAAGCGTGTTTAAGATTTAATAATAATGATGGTGAGTCATTTCTCTTTTAGTCATTGACAAGTGATTCAGAAGGTTAATGTGCTGCACTAGCAGTGGGAGTAAACCATTGATCTAGAGGGGAATGTAGGAGATGTACCTTTTAGTTGAAAATGAAAAGTTCATATTTCATTCTAATAGGTTATATTTAGAAAAGAAATCCCACTTAAATATAAATAGGCTCTTCTCCAGAGCAATCTTGACTTTGCACTGGCATTTTGCCTGCTCTTGATTGATTGTTATTGCATACTGAGACTAAAACATGTTGTTGTTCAAAAGTAATTAGGTAAATTTACTCAAGAACTATAAGTGCAATTTTTTGGTATATGCTTTTTTTTTTGTGCTTTTCTCTACTTACATTTCCATACATTTTAGAGGGTGGGATATCTTTTTGTGTCAGGTCAAGTCAATTTTATTTGCACAGCACCAAATCACAATGAAAGTTATCTTAACGAACTTTCCAAAAACAGCATGTCTGGATTGACACTTAAGTCTCCAGAGACCCAACACTTCCCCGGAGAAAGAACAGTAGTGATGAAAAACTACTCTTTTTCAGTCAGATCTCGACTCGAGATGTGCAGCTGTATGCTTTGATTGTGCAGAGTGAGGAGGGATAGATTGATCTGTCGATGTGTCGGACTTGTTGCTTGACAAGTTACTTGTTGCTTCTTGAGTCCTCAAGACAAACTGTGTGAAGGTTTGGGGACCCTTTATTGTTGTCTGTTTATGAATCCTCACCATATTTAAGACATCTATTGTCTATTAAAATTTGAAAAAACTTTTTCTTTCTTCTTCAGCAAGCTCTTTTTGAGCCTTCAGCTTTATTTTGTGAACACTAAACTACTGCTTAACGGACTGCAAATAGTTCTAGATATGGGAAGTTTTTCAAACAAACAGCAAATAATTATTGTTTTATGAGGATTACTAGATCTATCTTATCTTATGTTGTTCGACACATTGAGAGGTACTGATGGAGTTTTATAACTTTTAATAACAGGTTGTATTTAATATAGTACACTTAGTAAATGTTGCTGTACTGGTATTTTCCCACATAATTCCTCCTCTCTATGTGAAAATATTGCTACATGCATGGATTAAAGGATCTAAGTGCTTCTTCCATGCTGCAGTACATACTATGATCATTATATAAATTGTATGTTGGCCATTCAGTGAAGACTTCAGTGAACTAGAGTATTTCCAAAATCAACCTCCCTCCGAAATCTCAGAGAACACTCTGTACAGAAAGTGACGTGTAGCCAGGCGCAGCAGCCCCCTCCCTTCCATGTCCTCTTCACACACCGCTTACCCTGTGACATTACGGACGAGTTTCTCACTGCTTGGCTTCTCACATCTTGGACACTGACACAAAATAAATGAAGACACAAAGAAGACACAAGGTTCAGAGTTGGAAGGGGTTGCAGACTGAGGTGTGAAGCTGTTGGAGTGTAAAATTACCCTGGCAGCTGTGTTGTTGTTTCAGCATTTCATGGCAAGCTGCTCAGCTAGTGTCCCTGCTTGCTTGCTCAGTGTCTTATTCACCCTCACCTTTTTCATTTGTTTTTCCATCCACACCATGCCTCTGCTTGAGTTTGACCCCTTCCTCTGTAGAGACTTCAACTTTCTGAAACGCGCCAATGACAATCTTGCCTATTTAGTATGCATGGTAGTGCAGCCGTGCTTCCTTGACCAGAGCAGCAGACTAATAAGAGTAGTTTCAGTTTTGTACTCTTGATGGGAAAGTGCAGAAGGTTGCACCGGCTAATATTCACACATTAATTTCTCCAAAGATGTCCAACAGTCGAACCTGCTGCTTTCATCACTTGTAATAATTCAGGGGCCGACTAATTGTCTATGTGGGGAAGGGGATCCTGACTGGTGCAAGAAGGAAGCTGACTGGTGAGTCTGGCAGCAGGAGGCTGGAGTCAGACAGCAGGGGGTGGGGGTGGGGGAGCAGACAAGTCGCAGAGGGCATCGGAACACATTTAGCTGTCATTATAACTCCTATGGTTTGTTATTAGAACCATGGAGCGAAACATTGTGACTAATCAGCAGGAGGAGCTGTGTGACATGAGGCACATTATCATTTTGGTGATTGTTTCACTAATTAGTTTTCTTATGGAAATTGTAAGCCTAAAGCTGTTAATTGGTGACATATTTATGATTGTAGATTCTGTGGATAAGAACTTAAATCCAATTAATTAAAAAAAAAAGTTATTATGTTTGAGTGTAGAACCAACGTTTGAGAAATGAGGAATAGCTTGCCCTATGACCTATTCTATTATCTGTATTTGATGATCATGTTTATTCACATTAGCTTCAGATTATTTTTTTGTTCCTTCTTCAAACCATGTGTGAACAGATGGCTCTGCTGCTCCTTCTCCCCTGTGTGTCTAATTCTACATTCATAAAGCAAACACTACACTAGATTAGTTTCTCTGATGTCCATGAAGCAATCTCTCATTATTGCCTGGGGTTGAGAGTGGGCAGACTCCTTCCTAGGAGCACACAGGACAGTATTTGTCTGCAGAAAGTCTTTGTGCCTGGAATGAAAGAAATAAAAGTCTGAAGAGTTGAGGCTCCCTCCAATGGGCCATGTCTTGTGTTGGCCTGCCCTGTGGTAAAGCAAGGTTATTCAGATGAAAGATGGTGTTGAGATTAGTGAGCCCTGTCTGAGCGCTTGGACATCCAGCATGCAGCACTGTGTGATTTATGAGAGTCGTGATATCAGCGGTCGCCACATGAATAAACCATGTGGCCAGAATTAAGCTTCTGTTAAACGACGCACAGCATTTCCCCAGGTGCCTCAACCTTCAAGTTGAAATCATAGTCGTGAAAGTAGTGTTGATGCTGTTGTGCGATAACAATATCAAAGGCAGAGCCCTTATGGATAGCACAGGACCGCAGCACAGGAAGTACCAGTTTGAAATCTTCTCTGGAGATCTTTATAATCATTGACATTTCCCACGACTTTACCAGCACTGAAGGCTGGATGGTTATACATTAATTAAGGGTTGCAGACTGACTTGAAACACCGTGTTTACAATAGAACTCCAGAATGCAATTAAGCTAAATGGAGAGGATTTGAAAGCTGAACAGAGGAGAATAGAATTCCAGAAAATAACACATTTCTATTCCATAATTTAAATGTTTGTTTAGCATTTTTATAGTATTTCTGTTTTTACAGTAGTACTGCAACTTATTATTTTCTCAATTAATCAATGAATTAAATATCTAAAAAAAAGTGAAATAGTAATTAGTCACCAGTTAGCCTTGTTTTAGACAAAATAACATTCAAAACATCCTTTCAGTTTACAATCACATGAACACTACAAAGCAGAAATTATTCCACCTAAATGCTAAAACCAAGGGATTCTTAAAGCTGATTATTATGTTGTTATTGTTAGAGTCACTAACATTATATTAGTCAAGTTTAATAACATAATAATAAAAATAATGTACATCTGTTTTCCGTTCTTGCCGTCCATTTTCAATCTCTGCTTGGAAAATCCTTTGCAGAAGCTCAGAACCTTGGGGGGGGGGGGGGTTTCTTTCTAGAAACAGAACAAGATGGCAATCTGTGGGTTCAGGATTGACACACAGGGTTGTAAAGTCAGAAGTACCGTATTTTCCGCACTATAAGGCGCACCTAAAAGCCTAAGATTTTCTCATAAACCCATAGTGCGCCTTATAATCCAGTGCGTCTTATATATGGATTAATATTCATATTAATAATTGGTTAAAAACATGATCGCTGAAAAAAAGCCGGCAGTCTGGCCGCCAGTCATGCTGCACTCCGCCACCAGAGGAGCATCCTCACAAGGCACTCGGGCCTACACCCCCTAACAACGGTAGTCAAGGGGCGTCACCGAAGTCCCGGCTCTGACTGAGCTGCTCTCAGGCCCCGTCCACACGATGATGGAATTTTTTAAAAACACAACTTTTTAAAAACGCATTGAAAATGATTCCCATCCACATGACAGCGTTTTAAAAAAAATCTCCGTCCACTATGCTATAAGCATGCCAAACCATGTCGTGGCAGTATTGAGTCAAATTTTATCCAATAGGAATCCTCCGTGTTTTGTTGTTACAACACACGGGCCCATAAATATGACGTCACCGCGGTTTTCGTCGCAGGCAAGATGTCAGCGTTTTTAAAAAGTCCCGGGGATACGCCGTCCCCACGACAACGCAGACCCAGCATTTTTTTAAAAATCCACCTTGGCCAGCGTTTTTAAAAAGTTGCGTTTTTGTTCCGGATATCTGCGTTGTTGTGTGGATGGAAGGCGTAAACGCAACAAAAAAGTTGCGTTTTTAAAAAATCCGTTATCGTGTGGATGGGACCTCAGACAGTAGAGCAGACTGTAGGAGCACCGGTGATTACGTAGCAAAACATAAGGAACTTTCAACAATTCTGTTAATAAAGTTTGACTGACTGACTGATTTCAGTATTTCCTAACTATTTGGCATCGGAAATAACCCACTTTACACTTAATTGGTCTTAAAAGTGCCATTGTGCTGGAATCTAGTGACAGTCCATTCTATTAGTTTGTTTAAACACACGGAGAAACTGGCATAAAGGTGAATGAAAGACCCTCAAAGCTGAACTTCCAGCCTTTTCTGAAATTTCAAGAGCAGAGTCACTGCTAGACAAAGGTGCCAACGGGTGTGCTGCAATTGATTTACAAATGTAGTTGATAGCTCTGGGTGGGCGGCGGAGGGGTGCACTCAGGCTCGTGTATTCTGTCTGCAGCGACGTGCGGTGAGATTCACGGCGGTGAGACACCGACGTTAAAGTCAGTTCTAGGAGTAAAACAGTGTCACATTTACCAGTAAATTAGCAGCCTGACATTAAAAACTAGTTAAAAAATTGTTTAGGATACACAGCAGCAAATAGCTGCACCTCACCTCCGACTCGACTACCGATCGATCGAAACAATATATAATTAATAAACGAAGACGAACGTCGGAGCTTAAATATCTGCTTCGAACTTCAGATCAGGAAATAATCCGCTCTGTTCGCACTGACTGCACTCGTAATGAATTTAACCAGGTTTTAATGTCAGGTTTTTTAATATGCGTGTTGACTTCTTTCTAAGATGGCAAAGTGATCAAGTGATCAGGTTTCCTTGATGAGGCTCAGAATGACTTATTGACATAACAATAGGGGCCATTCAAAGGTAGTCAGGAAGTCATGAATGCAATCATTACTGCCTGAGCAGCACGGCTCTATCTAGTGGACGGATTGCGCAACTACAGCAGCTGCAGTTTATCAAATGAATTTTATTTATTTTTATTGTGTGTGCCTTATAATCCGGTGCGCCTTATCTATGAAATAAATTATAAAACAAACAAATTATTGAGGGTGCGCCTTATAGTCCAGTGCACCTTATAGTGCGGAAAATACTGTAAATTGCCTGAATTCAACAATGGTAAAGTTTCCTTGGAAAATAGTTTGGATGCTGATGACAAGCTGGATCAGCAACAGAAGCAACTCTACGTCCTTTAACAATTTAATCCAACCTGTGCATACTTGGTGAGTAATCCTACAAACTAACTAACTGAGAGGTAGACGAACTGACACCAGTGAATGCATCCTTGGAGGTGTTCTCAGTGCTACTACTCATACTAATGAGTAGTAGCACTGATAATCCACAGCCAGCATTATGCTATAGAGTGTCCCAAGTTAGAAGTTAATCCGTAGGTGGATCATGTCAAGCTGGCCTGCTGAATCATTGAAGTGTAATAAAAAGTAAAGTACCCAGGAGTGCATTTTTATTGACATCAGGTATAAGACATTGCTGCCTTGGCTGCGCTTCATGCTGTCAGCATTACTGAAATTCCCATAAATGCAGCGACAAACACTCTCTCGGGCTTTATGATTTCAATACACTTGATGCCAGTTCACACTTTTGGTCTCTTAAATGTGACATGTATGTAGAGAGGAATAAGACAATAAATCAAGAGGAACTGAGGAAAAGCGCTAACTAGATTCCTTGTTGGCGTAAAGGTCAGAGCGGACCAACTTAATATTTAATGTTTTTTTCTAGCACAATCTGAAGTGGTTGGGGGTTTATATCCTTTATTTATGTAAAAGTAAAAATACAGCAGTGTAAAATTACTTTGCTACAGGTAAAAGTATGACATTCAAAAGTTTATTCAACTAAAAGTTAAAATCACAGGCTATATAAAAAAAACATTAAAAATTACAAAGCCCCTGATGCAGAAAAGCCTGATCATAATGATCTATTATTGTACATTATGTGTTATCATTGTATATTATTAGAATCAATATGCAAAGCAGAAATTTATCATATTAATATTGCTGTCAGGATGGAGCTACTACAAATAAACTGTCGGGTAGTTAAATGTGCTGAAGTAAAAATGATTATTAATTTTGATTTTCCTTGTAATGCCTGAAATTGTACCACATTTCAACAGTACTTTCCACTACTCAGCACAGTTGCTAAAAATCTTATCTAAAATTTCCAAGGACCCATCAGGATGTACTGTAGTTTCCTACTGTCTTGTTGGTCCATTTGTCAGTCCATAGCACATTCCTTAACATAATCCATCCATTTGGTTGTAGATAAGTCACACGTCAGTGTTCTTTCCTACTGGACATGAACACATCATGGCCTCTAATGAGGCCTGAGTGTAAATGACTACCGGCCCCCAGCAGCAGAAAGCGATGGCCAGAAGTAGGCCCCCTTTCATCAGGACTCTGTGCAGCATGGCTTCACCTGTAACCTTTACATCATTTTAAATAAGGCTGCTCCCTTTAGAACTCTTCAGAGGTGATCGCAAAACAGATTGAGCAGCCAGAAGAATTCTCATAAAAAATGCATATGAGACCTCAGCTTCAATTTAGAGGGGGGATAATAGGCTGATTGTGTGAAGACATATTCAACACTGATGCCCATTACTGATTAGGCCTCCTCACTGCTGCTGCAGACAAAATTGCAAAACCAAGCAATCCATTGACTGTTTTCCATTATGCAAATGTAAATTAATGCACACATTTTGAAAACTGAGCACTGTGATAAATAAGCACATCACTGCTTCTCTGAGAAGCTGGGATCTATAAACACGAGGTGAGCATCTGACTTGTCACAGTCAGTCATTCTTGCGGGGCATCATTTATAAAATAGCAGAAGTGCTGGTCATCCAGGACAGAGTTGTTCATAGCATAATGGAATTGTACTTAAACAATCTATTATTGTAGACACACAATTTAAATCATGCTGACATCCTTTGTCACGGGCAGTGGAGGGGACCCGTGTTGATGACTCATTTATATCAGTGTTTCACTAGACATCTGGAATTTACATTTGTTAAAGGTTCAGACGTCCTCACCCTTACCACTCTTGTGCTTTACATCTGTGTCTCCATCAATAGCTTAAACTGCCGTTTCAGCAGTTTGTCAGCGGGGTCAGATGCAGCAGCTCAGCAGCGAACAGGAGAGAAATGAATTTAGACTGAATAAGGCCTCTGGAGAACACTTTGCTTGGTGTAATGTGAAAATGTTCGATGTCCAAACAGAAACCAGCTGTTTTCATGGATGTCACCAGGCACAAGGAGGAGGCGAATAGGACAGAGCCCTGAATAATAAGCGTCATATTGATCCGATGTATCTGTCTTATGCGGTGCTTTGTTCCCTCCTGCTGTGTGCAGAATCAACAATGAAGAGGTGTTGACTTGGGGGGGGGGGTTACATTTGATCCTCTTTCATTTGTTTAGTCAATTTTCAAATGTTAAAATCTATGTTTAAGGACAGTTAGTTGAGGCATTAAAAAATATCAGGGATTTAGTTGTCCTTGACATTCAGATCTTAAGTCACAATTCTCCTGAACGCCCATACCTCAGTGAAGGTATGTGACTAAGGGTGGGTGGTCAGACCTGGCACTAATATCATTATACCTTTAATAGCAACTATGATCTGCAGGCTAATTTGCTGTCAAAATTTTGAAATGTCCTTAAGACTGAAACTAAGTTCCATTTGCTCGATTAAAATTTAAAAAAAAACTTTTTTGACATAAGCTCTTCATCTTACATGTAATCTATCACCCAAGGGCAAGTGAAGTAATTTGTCTAACAAACATTTACTTGGCTACATCTCTTGATTTGGTCATGCAGTGCAGATCTGTTTGTCAATGAGGTTATGCGCATTTTCAGGCAGAAATTAGAGGATATAAAATACCAAGGTGTCTACAATTTACATTAAAATTCTAAAAACCTAAATGGTAACCCTTAATTGTGACCAGATCTACATGTAAGTACAGTATATTTAAGGCCACAGCAGTAACCAGAAGTCACATCAGCTCGATCTACCAGTCATTTTGATGTATAGATTGATATTACACCTGTGTGCTGCATTCATGGAGCTCACAGATATGTAGAAAGATATGGAGATGAATGGCAAAACAGATGGAAAATGACAAACAACTTATACTTTAAAATGAAAATTTGCAAAACTGAAGCGTCCTTTGTTTGACTGTGTGCTTTGTTGCATCATTTTCAGGATAGAAAAAGGTAAAAGCCTATGTTTTATTACATCAATAGTCACAAAAACTTAATTTCTATTCTCGCTTTGAGCCACTTAAAAGAAAAAAAGGTTTTGCTGTTGTCTAAATCTAAATGATCTTATTTGTGAGAACAAACAGATGTATGGAGTCTACCTATACTAATTAATTAGCATTAAAAAGCTATTATTTTTTTCAAATAACTTCAGAATTCGCAGTAGATGGAGAACCTTCTGATCCCAGATCAGAAGGTTCTCCTCTTCCCTCTGACCCTCTGCAGGAATCATTAGGAGCAGTGTAATGAGAGAAATTGCAAACACCTCCATGTTCTGTTCATGCCTGCTTTATCATTAAAATAACCTTCTTGTAGGCTTTGTTGATGAATACAAATAACACCATCTTGTCGCCTCGTAGATGAGCCACTTGTAGTGTTTGAGAGAGAACAGGGGTCATTGTGCTGAGCCCTCTTGAGTTAATGCTGGCTTTTATTTGTATAGATAACTTTTTGTGTCTATGGATACCAGGTAGGAAGAACAGTGGATAGGGTGGTCGCGTGTAAAGGCTGCATTGCGTAAATTGGTGCTCCTAGAGACACCTTTGCGAACCACGCTCCTGTTGAAGATTCTTGATCCCAGAAGAAATTTGAGCTAATGTTTTTGTGTGCATGTGAGAGCAACCAAAGAAGCATGTGTGGTCTGTATGTCATCATAAGCTCATTATTTTCTTTCTCTCCCGCAGATCTGTGACTTGTCATCACCTCTCTCCGCAAGTGCGTCTGTCTGGGCACAGCTGCACTTCTGTCACTTTGTGCTTCCAGAATCTCTTCAGCATCCACAGAAATCACCCAGGGAACACAGCCTGTGAGATTAGGTGAGGTTAACACCATGTGGCTCTGTTTTTTGCGGCTATCATGGCAGAATTCAATTCGGCATAATCCTGGGATGATCACCTCTTGGCCTTCCGGCTTGTGACTCAGAATGTGAGGTTTGACAATGTGATACGGTATGAGGCATTCCACTTTTGCAGAGCTATTTGGAGAAATGACTGCAGGAGGTGGTCGAAATCACAGGTGCGCTAAAAGCTTTTCAGTCAATCAAGCAGGGTCCCTGTAGTATTTAATAGGATTGTTTCAGGGAGCGACCGGAACATGAAATCAGCTGTAGCCCTTTAAAATGTGTGTATCTTGATTAATTATCCTGTTAAGGAAATGAACATGACTTTAACCTCTTAGTGGAAGTGGAAGTCTGATTGATTTCCTTTCACATGTGAATGAACTACATGTGACTGTCAATGTAGAAGATTAGCTGAACATGTGAATGTCTGTGTTACTGGATATAGTTACTCAGAAATAATGAACACATGCCCAATAACACACTGAAGCACACACAACCTAATGTATCCATGCAAACAAAACTATCAATCACACGTGTTTACCACACAATACAAAATGCAGACTCAGTTTCCTTCCCTCTGCCTCATGTTTGTTAACAGAAATATGTCTGAGTTCTGTTATAAAGATAAGAGTCCCAAGACAGATCATCATCTATACATAAAATACATTCATGTCACTGCTAATGGTGTTTAGGTATTAACCCACAGTATGAGCTATGCTGCATGTCAGTCGTGTGTGTCACCACATCATACATCCTTTATCTTCTGTAGTGATTTAATAAGGTAAGACCTGTACAAGTGGCAAATCCATCACTGCCATGTCTGTTGATCATATGCACTCTTTCTGTCTGTACATCTAATGAAATAACCCGCTGGTCTAAACTCATCAGCTGTCACTGTCATGGGGCGGTTTCATTTCTGTGCCTGTGCTTACTGAGTAGAGCACAGGCACTTTTTGAAGGTCTTACTGAAGGAGAAACATATGGGAGAAAGTGGTGAAGGACGATGGGCGTTTATATGAACCATTCCAGCTTCAAAGTTAGAGTTTGATACTTTTGGAAATATTTGGCTTTTCTTGGCTAGAAACTATCTATGTTAACATAAAACGATGGCCAGGAGACACTTTAGCTTAGCATAAAGACTCGAAACAAAACAGGGGAGACAGCTAGCCTGGCTCTGTGCAGATAACAAAACATAGTGCATTTTAAAGGCACAGGTTTTTTTTTTTGTATCAAATTTGAATTTGACCATCTGGATAGTGTGTTTATTTTATTCATTTTTTTTCTTTAGAGTTTATTTACCCCAAACATCCAATGAAATGACTGTACAAACATTAGCTGGAAGCTACCGTACACATTATACACATTAACCCTGTGAAAAGCATAATTAAGAACTGATTGCTGCTTTTTTTCCTCCAATATTTCTTCTTTATTCTTCTCATCTCTTCATTTTGGTGCTGAAGCCGCAGGAGAAACTCACTATGCTCAGGTGGTAGCTGCTTTGTCTCAGTTTGATCCACCTGCATCTATCTAAAGTATAACTGCATAATTCACCTTACAACTGAATACACACTAAAGCTAATTCATTATCACTCCACTATGTTTTCATTCATCAGTGTGACTTTAAATAAAAAGTGTTGTTTTATGCTGTTATTCTGTATCGCACAGATCGTGGATCATTTTGTAGCTGAAATTTTCAATTTTTGTATATTTAGCTCCATATACTGTACAGGTATACTCACTGGATGATAGAGTGGTCTACATTTTTAAGTGTTGTTTATGTGTATGACCAATAATACTATTTACTACTTGAAAAAATCAAATGTGTTTAGTCGTATGACTCTATACTCAGCACAAGCCAGTATGAGGATTGATCCAAGTTACAGCCACAGAACAAACATAATCTTTCTTCTTTGTCCTAACAGGGTGAAAAATGGGGTCATCTGCCTCCCTGCTGGCTCTGCTTCTTGTTCTGACCACTAGTGTATGGACTCTGAACCCAGACGACCCAAATGTTTGCAGCCACTGGGAGAGGTGAGCATTATTCTGTTGTGTACCACACAACTTAAAATTTTAGAATTGAAAGAGAATATGCTGGGTGGCTTGACTCAGGGCAGGGTACAGACATTACCCGTTTGTGCCAAAAGAGCCAATTGAGTTGGCTCAGGCCCTGGTTGTTAAACTTGCACTAAGATAGCCATGTATAAGCAAACATTCAGGAAACATGCCACCTTGGCATGTTAGAAGATTAGCAGCAAACCCTGCTAGAAGGTTAGCAGGGTTCTCTGGGTCCTGAATGTTACAAGGTTAGCAGGGTTCGCTGGGTTGAAGCATTCTCTGCTGGCAACCACAGAACCAAGGATAGATCCTGCATCAATGTAAAATAAATGTTTTACAACGCAATTAACAGAAACCCCAAATGGATAAAAAAAAGAAAAATAGATTTGAAAAGTAAAATAAATGGAGCAAGTTGTTCCACTAAAATAATAAACAATAACAAATATAACAAATATAAATATAAAGCTAAATAGAACTCTGTGAGCACACCTGTGACGCATAAATAGGAATAAAAGAAAAAGTATAACAAATATTAAGCATACATATTTCAAATACGAAACTAATTATCCAGAGTTCTCTTTGCTAGTCTGCATTATTTGAACGTCATTCTTCTTCATAAAACCCCAGAATATAAAAATGTTTACAAAATGTTTTTAATAGTCACTATGTAACTTATCCTCTCCAATGATAAAACTTGACAATGTTCAATGACATTCCGCTCTTCAACTAAGCTTTTGTTTGAACAATAACAAATCTGTAGGCCTTGTAAGGACTCAATTAAACCTTGTGCTAAACACTTCAGAAGATGCTTTATTGTCACATACAATATATACACAGTACATTGGTGTGAAATTTGTTTTCTGCATTTGAACCATCCCTGATGAGTAGTAGGCAGTTTTAAGTAGGATACATACATGTACATACATACATACATGTCATTCTATAATAGCTGTGGCTGAAGTGGTAAGAATGGATGGATTGTGGAATTACGATGATGACATAATGTAGAAACATAATCATTCCAGAAGCCTTTCATTTTCTCCTATTCCCACAGGCAATTATAAAAAGTTATTTTAAAATGATCTCACTTGTTAACAATCATTCAGCCCATGATTGTCAGACCTATTTAACTTGGTATAGGTAACATATTTATATAACATATAATGCAACGGGTTTAGCTGAGGAACAGTCTGGTGACAGGTGTAACTCCATTCACCCTTTAACACACAGTATCTTACTGGATATTTTCCTTTCAACAATTTGTTTCAAAAAAGATTCGGTTGACTCGGACACTAAAAATTTACAAATAACTTAACTTTACCAGTGCTATCAGTTAAGATCATGCTGCAAATGCTCTTATCTTAAAATCTAGATCCATTCTCAAAGTCAATACAGGAATATCGATCCCACAAAGCTCAAGTCTCCAAGTCCAGAGAGGAGGGAGGAGCTGCAGTTTCAAATGAAATATGCAGGCAAATTGATCAGTGTACTCTTCTCCCAATCAATCTCAGAAGCCATAGAGCCTGAATAATTATTAGTTGTGCCGGGCAGTGTCATTTATGACAAATAAGCAGGAATAATTCCTGTCCTCAATGTAAAGGGGAGGAAAGAAAGCTGTGAAGATATATTATCTGGATTATTGCCTGGCCAAGGCGAGGGTACTTAGGGACTGTGATTCCACCTTGTTGGCATAGAAATGAGTCCTTTAAGTGGGCTGTTCATTGTTTTGAGGTCCTCCAATATCTTTAGTCTGCCTGTGACTGCATATGTCGCAAACATCTTTGCATATCTTATCATATTTATTTAATTCTTTCAGAGCCTGGTTGAGGTAATTTTTTTGTATTAAAGGTTTGTTTGTTTCTTTTAAAGACGCACTGTGCAGGATTTAAAGAATTTTTTGTCTATATGTGCTCACAATTGGATAAATTCATCCGTAAACACATATACACCTACATACTCTCATATGTCCTTTATGTCAACATGGATACAACCACAGGAAAGTGTCAACAGCTTCGACAATAATAAATACAGGAACAGTTGGAGGTTAGAGAAGGTTGTTATAATGTACAATACTTTGTAAATATACAGCAGCATTGTAGGAGGTAACACCAGTAGTACTTTAAGCCATGAAGCACACTGAAACTCAAGGATTGATTTCTTTTTTTTTTTTTTTTACTTTTCACCCATCATCAGCAAACCAGTGACCGGCAAGGTCACATACTTTCTTGAATTGTAGCAACGGTAACCTCAATGTTTTCCTATTGTATTGCTCCATTTTGTCTGTCTTGTTAGTGTCTGTAACCTCTATGAAATCATGCCCAAATGTACTTACATACAAAGTGAATGTGGAGTAGGTACAAAGGGTTCCATTCATGTCTCTCTTAAAGGTACAGCAAAAGTGCGCTTTAAGCTGCATTTAGCTGTGGGGTTGCAGATCACAACCAACTGAACACCCTTTGCTCCATTCTCCCCTCACACTTGTGAAAGAACCTCTTATGACGTTGTGTTCAGAGCTTGGAGTTTATCGATTTTGGACTGGTGTAGAAATTTGAAAAATCTGTATTTTATTCCAAAACTATCCAAATGGCACTAAATATTTGACCGATATCTAGCTGCTTAACAATTCAATATACAGTTTAATAGTGTATTTCATTGGCTCCAAACGCAGGGTTTGAGCTCCCTTCTAAAGTTAGCCTGATAAACCAGAGGGATCATGAGATGATTAATTAGGTGGAAGAAGAAACGAACATATTTGTTTTTCAGATTTTCATGATTTTTCTTCATTCAGAAACAAATCATGAAGAAACTGATAAATGGTGACAATATCAATAAACTATTAAAGGATTAAAGGTTTGGTTTAAGAGCTAACATCTAAAAAGAAGATATTAGTAATGTTAGTAGTATTTCAAAAGTAATCACAGTACTGTAATCAAATAAGTGCAGTGAAAAATACCATGTTCTTGTCTTTTAGCTATGCTGTGACTGTGCAGGAGTCCTATGCTCATCCATTTGACCAGATCTACTACACCAGATGCACAGACATTCTCAACTGGTTTAAATGCACAAGACACAGGTAAGTTTAATCTGACTTGCCCTTTGCTGCTCTCAAAAAACAGACTCAAGTCAATGAATGCCATGATAAATCTCCCTGTTCATTTGGAGGATAAATTAGTCAAAGCCAGGACGACTCTATTCATGAGCAACAAAGCTGTTATATGTGGGTTGTATATCTCCTAAACACAAAAATAAAACAAATTATAGGTTGAGCTGAAAACACATCTGCTTGTTGCACTTCGCTATGAGGGACTGTCTCAGGGATTAATCATCAAATATATTCTGCTTGCATGAGAAATTGCCCAAATCAGACCCAGAATCAATCTGACCCACTCAGGAATACCTTGAATGTTAGTTGGGTTCTTGAGCTAAGACAGATTACACAGTCGCCTTACAAAGAATATAGTAGTAGCTTCATACGAGGCCTTCATTGCGAACATTTCATCACTTTGTTCTTCAAGGCACTTTAAAAAAATTTATCTGAATGTAGTGTTTATGGCATTCACCTGGAGGTCAAGGTTTGTCCGCATCATTGCAGGTTTTTCAGTAGCAGGGGCATCTGGGACCTTGGACACATTCTATTCTTTATTGAATCTTTGTTGTTCGTGTTAACATACACATCTCTGTACATTGTCAATACAGATGATCACCTGAATGAGGTTATGAAATGTTTTGTATTAAAAGCAACACAAACAACCCGAGCGAATTGGTCTTGAGTACCTATTATTTGTGTAAAACCATGTCCCAACAAGGCCACCAAGCAAAGTGAATAACAAAATACTGTAGCTTTAAGAAAAAAATATCTTGTTTCTCATGTCTTTGCTAAATTATATGACTTCTTCCCGATGAAATTGCAAAATTAACCTTTAATTATTTGTCAGGCTGGTACGACCAGATAAAACTGTAATTTACTTTTTTTTTTTTTAATGTGCCAGAATATGAGAAATAACATTCAATCTTTAAAAATAACATCCCAATACAATTTTTTTTTAATTCATTCAATGCCTTTCCAATATCTGTGCTTTGACCTCAATCATCTGACAGTCAGTGGTTGATTAAACCATAAAGGTTTATAGTGGCCTTAAACTACATAGGTAGAAAAACTGAGTTTTATATTTCGTTTGAAAGAACAATTCGCTGACAAAATACCTTTTCCATGTTGAGCTTCAAAAACTTTCCATAACAGCAAAGAGTCATGGGGTTAACCTCCTATATGTTCTCCTGCCCTACACAAAGGCCACATCATGGACCTGTCTTGGTGTGATGTGTTTTTCTAGGATCAGCTATAAGACGGCTTACCGACGGGGAGTCAGGACCATGTATAGGCGCCGCTCACAGTGTTGCCCTGGTTACTTTGAAAGCGGGGACCTGTGTGTTCGTGAGTATCCTTCATTTAACACACTTGTCCTTGGTGATATTTCAGGGTATGTTTTCTGGATGTCTGGAGAAATAGGGGAAACACTGGGATTGATCCTTCCCGGCGGGTGTAACGACCGCTCTGCGGCATCAACTTTGTGTGTTTTTTTTATATGCAAAAATCTAATATCGCTACTCTGCTACCACATCTTTTAACATGCCACCATCCATGTTAATATTTAAGATGACTGAGCATGATTTAACATAGAGGTACAACACTTTACAGCCGACGCCACACTCTGCTTTACTACTTAATTGAAGTTGTATAGCAGTGAGAAAAATTAACGAGCCAAGAGGACCCCAGTTACAAAATCAGTAGGTATAGCACTCCTACCCCCACCCCCACAACCCACCCCATAAAAATCACAGTGGAATTTAATAACATATGAGAGCAGAGACTAAAAATTAGACTCTAGCAATATGCTGCTAACAATCCCTCACTGTCATTTTCAGAACTTCATTAATGATAATTGATTTCTATTTTTATTCACACACATCAAACTGAATATTTTTGCATGTTGGACAAATAAAGAGTGAATATATAGCTTCTGAGAGTTACATTTTTTGATATTCTCGCCTTACCTAATGTTTTATTCCCTTTAAAAAAGATTAGAATCAGGCTTTAATATTTTCCTAGATCTTCTGCAACATGAGGGAGCTGCTAATATAGTGACTGCTGCCGTGTGGGTATGCTCTTTGACCACAGCCAAGCTTGCCCTTGTCTAGGCTCGACTAGCCTCAGGGCAGCAGAGCACCGGGAAAACAGCCAGCAAAGAATAGGAGCCCATGTGATTATCTTGGAGTGTTGAGGGGGAAGGCACAGATCGATCAATAATGTATTTATTACTCATTTGACTGTTAATGGACCGATTTGTTAATTAACAGGGTATTAACTGGGTGAATCTGCAAACTGCTGGTGTGCATCACAAACCCTTCCCTACATGAGAACAGGTCTTGTTTTGATGTTATAAATGGTCTCCCTCTTCTTCTCAAAGATGACACCAGTTTAGGGGGAAGTTCAAATTTCTGCAGCCTTTGCAAAGTCTTCAATCCCAGCAGTGTTGCTATCAAGATTAAGAGATTTGTAGTCCCCAAACTGTTTTGCATGTGGTGAGAAAAGGGGCCATCACAGAGTAAATCAATCTAAAATTGACTCTATATCAATATTTCCTGATTTCCCAATTCATTAAGTCAAAAATGGAGGATAGCGTTGCCTTTTTATTCTTGACTTGGATTTTTTATTTTTTATTGATCAAATGGCAACTTCTTACCACTTACACAAACTTTAACGAACAGAGGACAAATAATTCCATTAGACATTCAGTGAAACAAATGAATCACATAAATACACAAAATCAAAATCATCAATATCGTTTTCAAGGCTTTGCTTTTTATCAGAAGTGATTGCTTCATTTGCTTTTCTTTTTAACTTTGATTAATTTCTCCTTTAATTAGCTCTTGAAGTTTCTGACCAGGGGTCTTTGTCAATTCTATGAACTTTGATCTGTCATAAATTATTACCTAAATCTGTAACCAGCCCTTATATATGATGTGAGAACTTGTGTTCCTCGTAATAAGTGTGATTATTAGAGTTGTGCAAGAGGAAGTGAGAGAAACCCGCTAATGACAATAGCTCATAGTATCTTCAGAGGTCGAAAAGCACTACACGGCTTTGAGCTGCTCTTTCTACAGAGCATTTTGGCCAGATGACTTTCCTGTCCTGTGATTAAATGTCATTGTAAAACTTAAATTTTCAGTGGAATTCACTGGGCCTTGATGATGATTCATGCAAGATTATTATTATAGCACATTTCACATCTAGGTTTTGATGATCAGGAAAATTAGGAAATTATTCTCAAGAAAAGAATTTGGAGCCTTTTTATTTCATTCTGGTTTTGTTGCATTTTTTAATGCATCAAAGACACAGTTTTAAAATAAATCATCATTGTGTTAGACAGAGATTTGTGACTGAAGTTTTGGAAGGAGTTCTTTGATGTCTTCTGAGGCCATACGTTATCTCTTATATTGGTTTATCCATCTGCTGCATCACAATATTCTCTGTTCAGTGTTTTATTTTTTAAATTCATTTTCTCCATCAGCGTTCTGCAAAATATTGCTGCAAAAGTCATAAACACATTTGCACTGGGAGGTCTTTTTTTCTCTGGAGGAAAGCTCTCCAAGAATGGAAAGCAGAATAATTCAGTTAGAGACAATACAGATGTATTTTATCAGACATTTTAAAAGATTGTAGTTCGCCTGAGTAGGAATATTAAATTTATTAACACTGCCTGACAATCACCAATTAGCTCCATTGTTCCCTGTCCTGATAACACCTCTGCATAATGAGTTAGATTAGGCTTTTATCTAGATGAAAGACTCAATTTTCCAACAGATTCCACAGACATGAGTTAAGCAGAGTGATTCATGAATTTCAATTAAAATGAAAGACCTACCTCCTACTTTATTATGCCTTCCCTTCAGTACACCGGTTCAGATCTCACGAGAAGGGAGTGCTTTATCCCCACTCCCATATTCAAAAGTTGATTTCCATATTTCTGCTTTTTTTTTTAAAGGATGTGACACATTTGCATTTCCCTGTTCTCGCTGATCAGTATTTGCTGATTGAAAGTAAACGAAATCGTCTCATTGTGGTGACATTGAATTTGTCTCTTCATCTGTTTGAATTCTCTGCATACACGGGGCCCATTGATTACATGTAGTCAATCTGACACTTTCGTCAGCACAAATGTTGAAGCACCCATTTCTTTTGGCTGGCTTACTGTAATTAGATAATTTTCTGCCAGAGTACTGATGCTCAGAAGTCTGTCCTGAATTATCTTTCAATCTCTGGTTTACCATTTTTGCCTTGGGAGCATTTCTGCGATTAGTGCTGGCTTGTGGGTGTTTGGGATTCTCTCCACTTTCTCCTTTCTCGCTGCATCGCTCCCGCAGGGGGTGGATCCTAATCGAAGTGTGATTGAGTGATAATCTATAGTGGCACTGTTCAGGCCAGCATCCAGGTCTGGGCTGACCTCTGTGCCTGCAGGATGAGCAACATAGTGCTGCACACAGAGATGCAAAACTGCCCCGCGGCATATGTTGGTTAAAAGAAGCCCACAGACGCTGCCCCCCTGTGTTTTTTTTTACTTTGGTCATGAAACAAGGCAAAATAAAGAACAGAAGAAGCAGAACTTGGATAAAGCATCAGATGAAGGCTGATAAGTCTAGGTCTGTCTGTTCTGCTGTCCTTGGTTTGTGTATCATTTCTCCACAGGCTGTTAGTGGACTGCTGATTCCCATCAGTGGGGGTTTCTCTCTCTTCGAATTGGTCTGAGTGTCTCATTCCTCGGATAAGAGCCTGTCTGTCTTAATCCTGCTGGCTAGATGACCTTGGCAGCCATAGATTTATTCATGCTAAGTGCTTATTTTTGTGATACTTTTCTCCTTTAGTTTAACACAAAAAAGCTGGTATTGTGGCACCTCCTTCTCCTTTTAGATCACTTTATTTTCCAGCTGAAACAAACCTCCAACTCTTGTGAACATGCTCTGTGGCATACTGATGTCAGCCCAATCAATTGGGTGTCGTGTTAGTCAATATGAATGATCAAGAAAACTGCATACATAGTAAACACTGCGGTTCCTGGGCCTTCTACATTAAAGCATTATTATTGGACAAAGTACCGACTGATCAAATCAGACAGGATTTACAGCTTGTTTCTTCGTGACTCTGCCTGCTGACAACAACTCATTGTTAAAGTAAAGGATGTGATAAACAGAAATGTTGACCAAAGACTCAAACTCCTAAAAATCATTTAGCTCTATGCCAAGTCGAGGTGATGGATGTTGAATATGAGTGCCATGGTTAAGATTTAGTCCCTTGATGGTATTAGGGCGATATTGAGTGTTCAATTTTATGGGCCATTTTCTTTCAGCTGTTATCTCGGTGCTTTTCATTATGCTATTTATTGGCACATTAATGATGTTTTACACTCTGCTTATGTGTGTGTGTATGTGTGTGAACTCACGACTCATGAAGGAATGTCTCTGTGTGTCTCAGCACTGTGCACAGAGGAGTGTGTCCACGGCCGCTGTGTGTCCCCTGATACTTGCCAGTGTGAGCCTGGATGGGGTGGACTGGACTGCTCAAGTGGTGAGTTCACTTTAGTCCTAAAACAGCATGTATTTCACTTGGACTCATTTATTCCTAAATGGCATTCACAGGCCGTTAGTCCATAACAATATGCTGTGAATTCTTCTACTATTGTACCTCATTATACATCTATCTCAAAGCTGCTCAGCTTTGTATCCTCTCTTCTTAGCAAACACAGCCAACGGAACAGGTAAGTCACAATGAATTTATTTTCATTTGCTGGAAGTGGAAGTGATTTGCTTGATAAATATAGCGGATGGATGGATGGTTGCTACCCCCTGTGTCTACCGATCTTACAGTTATGGTTTTAATCATGATTAGAATGGAGTCTAGGACTTGTTAGGCAGAATCAATGCCTAGCTGAAACAAACCAATGTGCTGGCCTTTCTGTTTACTGGGATTTCCTCACTGCTCCCTGAGCTGGACTCAAGGAGGGATGGGAGGGTGGAGTAAGGCATATCCATCCTGATATCAGCTAAATGCTGGAGCACCTCTTCAGCCAAAGAGGAGGAAATAATCTATTTACTCATCTGGGGGGGTTCATGTCTAAAGAAAAATAATGTGTTTACAGGTGGCTCTTGCCAGATATCAATGACATTTCCAGATAGCAATTTTCTGTGTCAACATTTCTTATCCCAGATTTTTAACTTCAGCTGTCTTCAGCTCCTCTGGAATTAACCGGTTATTCCTTACTGCATATTTAAGAGTGAGTCATGGGAGCTAAAATCATATCACTAGTATTATTGTATAGAGCTATGAGTTTTCATTAGCAAGAGAGCCATTCCCTGATTAGCAAGCGTGCGTAAATCAGCTGCTCTCACTGCAGCATTGGACCATTGGTGGTGGATTCATGGTCATAAATGACAAGCCTGTGCTGCGTAGCGTCACTCACTCCCGCAGACTGGGGAGGAATGTAACCAGGAGGATGTGAGGTTCACGGACCCACGGGACTCTTGTCTCACTCTTGGTTGGTTAGTAGCACAGCCGTGCGTGCCTTTCAGCCTGCAGGTGTTGGGCTAATTCACCTTATTAAAACAGACTTGATGATTGAGACAGAGGCATTATTCATAACTTTAGATTTCCATACCAGGCATGATTCCAGACTATTTCATTTACGAGCTTTCATCTGTAGAAATGAGGAATGCGTGCCAATTTTTAAATTAAATCTGCCCTCTTTTCATTCGTGTAATTGGTTCAGCATGTTTTTTGTCTTTCATTGTAAATTTAACTTTCAATATGCTCAGATTGGCGACATGAACTTCAGTAGTCTTGGTGAAAAATGTATGCAGCCTTTACGTTGCGGTTAAGTGCATATTAACATTTATTTACATCCAACATAACCTGTGTTCACCGTGGATTAGATAATAATTTCTCAGTGTGTAATAGCAAAGTTTGGGTATTTGTGCTCACATGAAAGCCAACTTCCTGTCACAGCAGTTGGTGAGAGGGCAGAATGAGTTTGTCACGTAATGCAGGATGTGTGAGTGTGGTAGAAAAAACAGCGTGTCGCCCATGGAGATGAAGAGCTGCCGTGGGATGCTGGACGGCCTAAAGCTGAAGTGACAGCCTTTCAGCCAATGATCTGGAGCTGGATCAAAGGCTTGGACCTGATTTCTGGAGCAGCACCCACCAGGAAGCAGTTATGTATTTGGGTCAGGTGGTTGAAAATAAAGAGTTGGACTGTTTGTGGCCAAAAAAGAGAAGGCGACAAGGTGGGAGCAATGCAGTAAGTTTGCAGCAGCGGCAAAGGCTGAAGACAAATACTGCATATTTCTCACCTGCTGGTGTCCACCAGCTGTATCCAGAAAACATTTCTTCCTCTTCCCTGGCCTGAGGCAACAACCCCACTGAGAACAGACCTGCTCTGTGACCTGCCTGGAGTCCTGGTGTGTCTTCTCAAGGGCACGGTGGTAGATGTGGTCCACACACAAAAGCAGGAAAACAGTGTCTGCTTTCAACTGTTATTTGCAAATGTCTCGTTCTAGATCACAGTTTGATTTGGAGCATTCTGAGCAGTGGTTATGTTTTCCTCAACGAATAATGAATGATTAATTGTTGTTGTCTGTTGTGGGGTTGCCTTACTGCCAATGCGTTGTGTTTGTGGTCTTGAACATATTTCTCTGATCATATGTCATGAATTTTGTTTCTTTTCATTAAACACACAGTGACCTGTTCCTACAGGTGTTTGATTAGTTTTTGACAGTTCCTGTGTTTTCTGTTTATTTACATTGCAGTCTTATATCTATTTACTCCTCTCTGCGGCAGTGTATAAGTTTTCAGTAGTAGGATTAGGTTTGAGAAAAGTCATTGTTCTCAGTAGGATTGAGAATGTAAATAAATATAAAATAAATTGAAAAATGTTGATATCAGTCGAACTGAGACAGAAAAGGCAATTCAGATGGATGGAGCTCTCCTCATGGGACTGAATAACATATCTTTACTTGTTTTATTCTACAAAACACTAGGTTTTGCCAAAATAGTGATAGTATTGATTGTTGTACCATAAATGCTTCTGCAGAGAGAATGATGCAATATCTGTAAAATAATCTCAGTTAATTGAATAAAAAGTATATCACTGTTTTCAGAATCCTATCAGTTTCTTTGACTTTCTTTTTATGAAGTTTCAGAGAAATAACCCAGACTTATAGTGTCAGTTGCTGTGTACTTTTCTGGTCTTGTAATTTAATCCAGTCTAATGAGTCTGTCACGCAGAATCAGACTGTACATGCTAGAGTAATAACAGTTTTCAACGAAGAAAATGGTAAAGATAGATGCTGTTTGTGCAAGGTATATTTAGCTATGACTGCCATCACTTGCAGAACGTTAGGTGTAATTAAGTCTTATGATTGATCCCATGCTGAACAGGTAGATAATGATACGTTCCTAGCACTCATGAAGAGGAAATGTAAAAAAAAAAAAGAAAAAGAAGAAAAAAAAGAAAAGATAAGAAAAAGAGAAGCTTATTAAGTGTTTTTACCTAATGCCTGTTGTGAGTGGGATTTTCCTTTTTGTGGTGGAGCTGTTAATCCACTTGTGCAAGGATTCTAAAAATCAATGCTACTAAGATAAGTGTCTGAGAAGTCCAAAGGGTAGTTTAGCTTTGTTAACCACAAAGTATCCTTTGTGTTTTAAGAAGAAATCTATCACACTTAATAGCCAAATCTAATGTGTTTGGTCAGCCGTGGTCCATGAGGTAACATATTCCTCCCCAATGTATTCTGTTCACAAGGCAGCCACTGCTGCGAGTGCTATACACATGGTTAATTGATGAATGTGGCCTAT